>NC_092279.1:5112543-5412543 GCF_036320965.1 Panulirus ornatus
CTGGCATACTAGGGTGTGTCGGGTGGCCCCCGTGCAGCCACCAGACACCCCTGCCTGGTGCCTGTACTCCTCCCCTAAGCCTGGTGCTTGTATTGTCCTGTATCTGCCTTCTGCAGTGAGGAACTGGGTGACGGAGGGAGAGTTCACTCTCTCTTCGTGGTCCGTCGTTAGCTTAGCAGCGACGGATGCATTACCTGGGGACAGGAGAGAGGAGGAGGAGGAGTAGTTGGAGGAGGAGGAGGAAGCCCCCAGTAACATTATCATCATCATCATCCCCACATGGGTAGCATGCGCCTCATGTGATGGGTCCTGCACAGTCGTTACACTTGGCTGTCTCGATGTCGTGTGTCAAAAGATATGCTGTTGGAATCTTGGTCGTAACCATATGGTGTCGTGTGTTGCTGTGGTCGTGTTTTGTGTCCGACGCGGCACCCAAAGTTAAAGAGTTCGCTTTCTTCCCCCCTCACAGGTTCCCTGGTTGGTCTGACGAGCGACAGCGAGTGCGACGACAAGAAGAGCTCGGCGTCGTCCACGGGCGCCGCCGAGGTGGGGCGCCCCTTCCCCTCGGCCTCGCCGCAGTCCCAGGCCGCTGTGGTCAGCTCTCACGACTACAACATGGAACAGAGCAACGTGGCCCTCCTCCGTGCTGAGCTTAAGGTACAGTGAACCCTCCACTCAAGTCTTGTGACGCCGTTACCTGTCGTCTGTTACACACGGGTGATTGGAAGTTATACCCTGGCGCTACTAGTAACATGTATGTAGGTTGTCACACACCAGTTCTCTTCACACACACACACACACACACACACACACACACACACACACACACACACACACACACACACACTGAAGCGGGTGACAATAACCCCAAAATACGGAGAGAATTTGCTCCGAAGAATTGTTATTAAAATGAGACAGACCTCAGTCGTGTTTGTGGCGTGCGAGCACCTCACTCAGTCGTGGAAAGATAAAGGTAAAAGACTTGACTCTGGTGGTATGAGGAATGAGGCAGAATGGACTGGGTCAAGGCTTGGGGATATGCATTGGCGCCGGGAGAGCTCGCCATAACCTTAGCATGGGAGATTAAGAGATGGAGACGAGGCGTCATTCTTAAAAGATGGCAACGGGTTATGCATGTAAATCATCGCCCGTTCTCAGTAGGGGAGTCGTGGAGAGACGGATTTGAGAAATGAACGAGCGGATGCCAGTTATAATCCACAGTGCGAGGAAGCGCGATGACCAGCGAGATAGATAGACACGAAGGCCAGTTAATGGATAGTGCTTGAGTGACGACCTCGATTTAGGGTTGTTATGGATGAGGTCAGCCGTGGTAACATGGCTTCTTCTTTCATCCTGTCTGGAAAGCCATTAAAGCAACTGGAATAAGATGTAACTAGATCATTTTTGTCTGACGATTTTCTGTGTGGTTCGAAAGCAACCAGGGTTCCATTTGACGAGCGGCCGCCAGATGGTAACAACCTGGTTGTTCAATTTGGACCACACGGGTCTGGTCTACGTTGCATCTCGTGGTCTAGTGAGGGAGGGGGACGTTGGTAGAGTAGATTAAAGAGGGATTGCTCTACCCCATTACCCCCTTAACCTGCTGTGTTTACACACGCCATACGTCTCGTCCATGGGCGAGGAGGGAGGGGGTGTGTTATGATGTGCCACGTCCTGGTAGAATGCACCCCGCCACCGCCCCCCCGTTGTTCTCACGTGAGGCTCTTCCCCCACGCCCGTGCCTTCCACGTCGCTCCAGGGCCCCCCCCCCCCCCCCCCCCCCCCCGACACACACACACACACACACACACACACACACACACACACACACACACACACACACACACAGCTCCTCCTGACTCGCCTCCGTACGACTTTTGGTCCCGTCACGAGAGAGAGAGAGAGAGAGAGAGAGAGAGAGAGAGAGAGAGAGAGAGAGAGAGAGAGAGAGAGAGAGATCGTAGTCATACTCTGTGCAGATTCTACCCACCAGTACGCACACACACACACACACACACACACACACACACACACACACACACACACACACACACACTGTGTGTTGCGAAGCCATCCAGCCCCAACCCCTACAGCGCCCGCATCGTAAACTTCACCTTCCAAAACTGTTATCCCACTTCCAGGTTACGTTATGGCGCTAACACCCCCCTCCCCCCACCCCTTCACCCTCACCCCCCGTCGTGACTTTATGGTCACAGATGGGGGTCGTCCATTGATTAAAAAAAAGGAAATAAAAAGAAAAATGATAGCTATCGGAAAGTGCCAGGCGCCCTGTGTCCAACACCAAACCTGCGTCCATTTCCAATTATTATTTATATTTTTTGGTGTGGTGGATTATTCGGAAATGTGGATTTATGGCATGTTCGGTTGTCATAGCATAATTAATTTGTCCGTATTAAAAAAAAAAGAGAAAAAAAATTAGGCGTAAGTTATCTCCGTGTCGCATTTCGTTCATTACGACCCAGGGATATTGTGTGTGTGTGTGTGTGTGTGTGTGTCTGTATTACTGGGACCTTAAAGCACTGTGGTGGTTATGGAGGAGGAGGAGGGGCGGGCCTGTGTGACGGCGCCCGAGCCATACTGCGTGTTGGTTGTTTGATATCTTACTGAAGATAACACAGGTAAGATCAGCTCTGATGATATGTGTTATCAGTCTGCTGCATAAATCCGGCCTTGTGTTCGTGATTAATGGTGTGATGTAATGATTACACCAACTGATCATATATATATATATATATATATATATATATATATATATATATATATATATATATATATATATATATATATATATATGTATGTATGTATGTATGTATGTATGTATGTATGTATTCCTATGAGTCCATGGGGAAAATGAAACACGATAAGTTCCCAAATGCACTTTCGTGTAATAATCACATCATGGAAGACACAAGAGACAAAAAAATATAAAAGTCAGTTGATATACATCGAAGAGACGAAGCTAGGACGCCATTTGGTAAAACGTTTTACCAAATGGCGTCCTAGCTTCGTCTCTTCGATGTATATCAACTGACTTTTATATTTCTCTCTTGTGTCTCCCCTGATGATGTGATTATTACACGAAAGTGCACTTGGGAACTTATCGTGTTTCATTATCCCCGTGGACTCATAGGAGTATCTTGATCACGAGCAAAATTGTGATCCTTTCCTATATATATATATATATATATATATATATATATATATATATATATATATATATATATATATTTTTTTTTTTTTTTTTTTTTTTTTTTTTGCCTTGTCGCTGTCTCCCGCGTTTGCGAGGTAGCGCAAGGAAACAGACGAAAGAAATGGCCCAACCCACCCCCATACACATGTATATACATACGTCCACACACGCAAATATACATACCTACACAGCTTTCCATGGTTTACCCCAGACCCTTTACATGCCTTGATTCAATCCACTGACAGCACGTCAACCCCTGTATACCACATCGATCTAATTCACTCTATTCCTTGCCCTCCTTTCACCCTCCTGCATGTTCAGGCCCTGATCACACAAAATCTTTTTCACTCCATCTTTCCACCTCCAATTTGGTCTCCCACTTCTCCTCGTTCCCTCCACCTCCGACACATATATCCTCTTGGTCAATCTTTCCTCACTCATTCTCTCCATGTGCCCAAACCATTTCAAAACACCCTCTTCTGCTCTCTCAACCACGCTCTTTTTATTTCCACACATCTCTTTTACCTTTACGTTTCTTACTCGATCAAACCACCTCACACCACACATTGTCCTCAAACATCTCATTTCCAGCACATCCATCCTCCCGCGCACAACTCTATCCATAGCCCACGCCTCGCAACCATACAACATTGTTGGAACCACTATTCCTTCAAACATACCCATTTTTGCTTTCCGAGATAATGTTCTCGACTTCCACACATTCTTCAAGGCTCCCAGGATTTTCCCCCCCTCCCCCACCCTATGATCCACTTCCGCTTTCATGGTTCCATCCGCTGCCAGATCCACTCCCAGATATCTAAAACACTTTACTTCCTCCAGTTTTTCTCCATTCAAACTTACCTCCCAATTGACTTGACCCTCAACCCTACTGTACCTAATAACCTTGCTCTTATTCACATTTACTCTTATTTTTCTTCTTTCACACACTTTACCAAACTCAGTCACCAGCTTCTGCAGTTTCTCACATGAATCAGCCACCAGCGCTGTATCATCAGCGAACAACAACTGACTCACTTCCCAAGCTCTCTCATCCCCAACAGACTTCATACTTGCCCCTTTTTCCAAAACTCTTGCGTTTACCTCCCTAACAACCCCATCCATAAACAAATTAAACAACCATGGAGACATCACACACCCCTGCCGCAAACCTACATTCACTGAGAACCAATCACTTTCCTCTCTTCCTACACGTACACATGCCTTACATCCTCGATAAAAGCTTTTCACTGCTTCTAACAACTTGCCTCCCACACCATATATTCTTAATACCTTCCACAGAGCATCTCTATCAACTGTATCATATGCCTTCTCCAGATCCATAAATGCTACGTATATATATATATATATATATATATATATATATATATATATATATATATATGATTTTTTTTATCCGACTGATGTAGGGTAGGTTGGCCAAGCAAACGTAGTGATCATCGCTTCTTTAGTAGTATGGCATCTTTACGACAACGTAAGATCCTTACGTCTATTTGCAACCCATCCGTCAGTGTGCAATCCTTATACACGTCAGTGTGCAATCCTTACGTCCGTGTGCAATCCTTACGTCACAGACCAGTCCTTGCGACCCCTGTGCCCGTGTCCAGTGCTTAACGTCGGTGTCCGCCCTCGGTTATTAAACCATCTTTGGAAAAGCTGTTATTCCTCGTAAAATGAACTGAAGTCGACGTTGCGTTGGCGGGTCTAAAGGATATGACGCCTCTTTGCTCTGCCGAGCAGCTGGTGGGAGGAGAGGTAGTGTGTGTGTGTGTGTGTGTGTGTGTGTGCCGTGCTGGTGGAGACCCTGTACTGGTAATATGGTCATCATTCACTCGACCCTTGTCAATATGGTACCCCGGATTACTTATCATCCACGCTATTATCCCCCCACACACACCCTCCGCCCTCGCCGTGTACACAGCGCTGCACAGGCCTTTAGACGTGGCTGTGCGCACACGCACCCACTCCCTGTGTCCTGCCCCGGTGCGCGCTGCGACCCCCGCGTGCGCGCCCGCGCGGCCCACTGACGACGAGGAGGGACTCTCGTCGCGTGCGGGGCCCTTGGTGATACTCCCCTGCGTGTCCAGGGCCCCCGGGAGGACGTGTGTCACCTGCAGGTCATGGGCGAGGCGGTTGCCATGAAGCGCCGGGCGGGGTCAGTGTGCCATTGTCGAGTGAGTGTGTGCGTGTGTGTGTGATGCTGCCTCCGCCGACCCGGGTAATGAAGGGGGAAGCGTGTTGCCCGTGGTGGTGCTCTCTCTCTCTCTCTCTCTCTCTCTCTCTCTCTCTCTCTCTCTCTCTCTCTCTCTCTCTCTCTCTCTCTTCGTGCGCCACAAACAGTAGGCTTGGCCCGAGTGGCGCGGGGGGGGGGAAGGGAAGGGAAGGGTAAGTGCAGGTGGAGGGGAGCCGCCCGCCTCCACGCGACAGGCGACTCGGATCCTCGTAATGGCCTCGTTTATCCCACCCACATATCCTCTGCATTTAGGCTTCCACAGAGGCACCCTTCCTCCTCCTCCTCCTCCTCCTCCAGGGCTGCCCCCACCACCACATTATCTTTCCCACCTCATTGCAGGGCCTTTCCTTTCCACCACCCCCGCTTCCTTCCACTTCCCAGTCCTAATTATCTTTTGCTGACACCTCTCTCTCTCTCTCTCTCTCTCTCTCTCACGATGAGCGCGGCGCATCAGGTGCTCCTAGGTCACAGTGCCCCCCTCCTTTCTCCCCACTTACGCATATTTCTCGCATATATTTTTGCTAGGAATTTCATTTTCACTCACAACTCTAAAGCGTACATGTAATGAATAGGTAATTTATTACACTTAATTGATAGCTACAAACATTGGATGCAAAATTGAATTACAAAAATGCGTGGGAAATCACGGAATGGTCCGCTGGGGGGGTTTCGATGTGGATAGGTTGATCCAGTTTCGGTGTATTATATGACAGCTGGAGGCTGGATGTGAGCGAATTGGGCCATTGTTCGTCTCTTCCTGACGCTACTTCGCCGTGCGGAAAATGGGGAAAAAGTGTTTGTGTATGTGTGTGTGTGTGTGTGTGTGTGTGTGTGTGTGTGTGTGTGTGTGTGTGTGTGAAAATTACACACGTAGAAAATGTATATATATATGATTCAGGTAGAAACCACAAGGACACGGAAAATACGAAGCTTCAAGCGCTTTCGTGTATTACAGAGTCAAGACTAGATGACTATAAGTCATACATTGCATAAGAAATCGGTAGACAATGCGTATTTGCCGTTGCCTCGTGGTTTGCACCTGTGTTGTTGGTGGGCTGGCAGAGCGTGCCATGAGCCACATGGAAGGGTCATGGGTAAAGGAGAGGTGGGCGTTTCTCCTCAAGGGAGATGGTTTTTTTTTTTTTTTGGCTCACGGAAGAACAACAACACGCAGTCAAACCCGCTATTCTAGTCACGGTCGAGTGGTGGGTTGGGCGGTAGCGAGTGGCTTTTGACGGACGGTCTGGGAGCACTTTTGTGCGTTAGTGGTTGGAATATGGTTGGTAAGGGGGTGAGGGATGGTGTGGTAAGCGATGGGTGGCGTGTGGCGGTTGGATGACCGAGTGGAGATGGTTTTGGTGGACGGGGGTGTGGTGGTGGGTGGCAAGCGGCGGTGCCCTGGGAATGGTGGTGGTGGTGGTGGTGGGCGGCGGTGGGCGGCAGCTGGTGGTCGTCGTGAGACGACCCTCCCGGGTGGTAATGGCGGCGTCGTGTTGTGGACGGGCGGAAGAGGGCGATGGTCAGGCTACGGGCTGAGTGGTGGGGATGGGGGGGTTAGATGGTTGGCACGTGATGATAGAGAGAGAGAGAGAGAGAGAGAGAGAGAGAGAGAGAGAGAGAGAGAGAGGCTGTGAGGCTCTGGCCAACACGTACGTAGTGGTTTGTGAATGGAGACGGGCTGGTCGTTTGGGTGATGGCGATCGGCCTGTGGCATATGAGCTGGGTGGCGGGGGTCTGGTGTTGGGGAAAATGCCTCTAACGTAGACATGGCTCCTAGCCACCATCTCTCTCTCTCTCTCTCTCTCTCTCTCTCTCTCTCTCTCTCTCTCTCTCTCTCTCACCAGTACTCCCCTCTAGACGGCCCAGTTCTCCCTGATGTGTTCGGTAACACGCTACATCATCCCCAACCTCCCCCTTCGGTCGTGTTGATATAATGTTCTTTTTTTTTTTTCCCCCCTGGTAGTGAGTCATGTGGTGGCACATGAACTGGATGAGGAGGGTTGAGCGAGCGCGTGTGAACAAAAGGAGGAAGTGGGCAATTTACAAGTACGGCTTCGTGCGGTATTATAACCTGCTGCAGGAAGTTGGGTGCTGGTGACGGGGGCAACGTAACACCATGGTGGTGGTCGGGGCAACACGTGTTGGTGGTGGGGGCAACATATGTTGGGGGTGGGGGCAACATATGTTGGTGGTGTTGGTGGTCGGGGCAGGGTAATGTGATTTTGAGGTGTTGAGTGGTCGGGGAACATATGTTGGTGATGTGTTTGTGTGGTCAAGGCAACATATGTTGGTGGTTGGGGCAACGTGATGTGTTTTAGGGTGTTGGTGTTCGGGGCATCATATGTTGGTGGTGTTGGGAGTCGGGGGGCAACATGACTCACGAGTCCCATGTGTCCCTGTGTCCGGCCTCCACCACGGTGCCTGCCTGAGTACCACACTCTCTCTTGACCTTCCCATCCTACCACTTCAGGACCCTTGCCTGGGTCTGTCCAGCGGCCTCTGTCCATCTGTCTTACCCAGAGGCTCACACACACACACACACACACACACACACACACACACACACACACACACACACACACACACACACACACACAGACCATGGTTGAGGTGGCTTGCTCCTCCCTACCTGCCTCGTCTCTCCAATACCTGGTCCTGCGCGTGTGTTATTGAAGTTCTCCTGATGGGGACACTGTAGACGTATTGGATTTGGCTGTTTATCTTCTCTGCTCTCTTGTTTACAAATATGAAATTCGGAAGTCTGTCTTTGCCCCGCAGTTTATTTTTGACTTGTGTGTGATAAACACTGGTTCTGGTGAACCGGATAGCGTCCCCCGTAACTCACTGAATATTAGAGTGGGATGTTATATTTGCTTTTGTGATCTGCAACTATTGGATCTGGATTTCTGTCGGACCTGCTCTGTTGTGTTTAGATATTGGATCCGAATGTGTTACCTGAAGTGTGTTTTACAGTTTCTGAAGCCTGATGTTTTGATCTCTGTAGTTAAGAGTAAAGTACATGGATGTGTATTACTTTGGCTTGAGACAACAGACCTGGATTGTGTCACAAGTAATCAGTGGTGTATAGATTTGGATGTGTTTGTTGTCCCGACTCTGTACTCATGTTGAACTCTGATGTATATGTCTTGCCAACTCTCTATTCTCCAGGTGTAGGATTTAGGTGTGTCTTAACATGGCTGCTGGGTTACAGTTAAGGACCATCTAGTCTGTGATATATATACGTATGTATTAACCCCAGAGTATTTGGCTTACCTTCGTATGATCCTTTTGGGATAAGGCCAGCTTAGGGTCTCTTTAGAACGCTAGACATCAAGGTGGATCATCCACTGAGCCACGGGAAATGATATGAAGTGTAATGGGGTGTAAGGGATATGTGTCAGCTCCTCGTGTGTGTAATGAAGTCACGTACTCAAAGCAAGACGGGAACGGGACTGAAAAAGACGTGTTAGAGATGTACACGTGATGACATCGGATAGCATGACTCTTGGATTACCTCGGATTACCTCACAAAGGAGCCGTTGAAGCTGCCGTGATGACAACACCAGGGAGGAGTGAGACCCAGAAGAAAACCTTCTTTCGGAAGAGTCGGTCGTCCACCCGGAACCCGGCTGACGAAGGTATACGCGAGAGATGCCTGATATTGCACGCATGGGAGGTACTAGGAGACCTTTGTTCCAGACTGTACGTAACCGGGTGATCTTGTTCGATGGGACGAAACAATTGGAAAAAAAAAAAAAAACGAACATGCGAGTCAGTTTAAACTTCAGGAACGGAGATATTCGAAAAAAAAAAAAAGGTCGGGGATGGATAATATCCAGGATTCTTTGCCTGTTAACCTAAGACGCGGTGATTTGGAACACTGGCGGCGGTGGAAGACCCGTGGGATTTTTCGGGAAAAAGAATTGGGTAGTGTCCTGTGAGGGCGTATCAAGGGCAACCGGCGAACCAGGCGCCCCCCACCACCACCAGCGAACCATTGGGGGTGGCTGAACCTGCAGGTCAGAGGATACCACATGGAACCAGCCAACAGTTTAGCAGAAAAGGATAAAAGAAACGTATTGTATAGAGAAGAGAAAAAAAAGGAGGGGTGTGTGAGAGATGGACGTAAAACGCCCTTCCCATGTACACAACTGGGGTAATCACACACCGTAGGTGTACCTACGTACGTACGGAATGAGATGATACATTGTGAGAGGTCGGTGGTCCGTCGGGAATTTACCGAGGAGAGCCTCACACTGGCGATGGAAGGCTGTGTTGCAATGGTGGTCTCTGGAGGTTTACAGCTTTTTGATGTCTTACTCTCCCTTGGCCTTCCCCCTCCTCCTCTCTCTCTCCCCTGTGTGAAGCTGCTGCTGTTGCTGCTGCTGCATACCTTGTCCCACGGCAGCCCAAGGGGCACGGGCCCTCATAACATTCCTGGTATAAAAATGACGGTGGTGACACTGAGGGAGGGGAGGGAGGAGGTGGGGCCCTTTTGTCCGTCAGAAGGAGAGGCACTGAAGGAAATGGTCGTTGTTGGTGCTGATGGCACTGACGGATTGAGGGTACTGAGTAGAAAGTGGCCCTGGGAAGTGGTGGCACTTACGGGCGAATGGCAGTCTGCAGGGCGGGAGTGCCGCAGGGTGATGGCACCGGGGGATGATCGGTGCCTGCGTAGGAGAGAGAGAGAGAGAGAGAGGAGTAGGGTTTGTGACTCAGGGATAGTGGTGGTGGTGAGGAGGGTGTTGGCAGTAGGATGGTGACAGTAGGGAGGCTGTTGGTAGCTAGGAAGATGGTGGCACTTTGAGGACATTGGAGGGAGGTGAGTGCGCGGCAGCTTCGTGGAGTGGTGTTTGTGAGGGTGAATGTCAGTGAGGAGGAGACTGGGTGAGTGAGTGGAGTGGCAGCAGTAATGAGGGAGTGTGGATGGTCCCTGTAAGGTAGTTAGCGACGGTTAGCCAGCTGGTGTCGTGGAGATGAGGTTAGTTAAGGATGTTGCGGGTAATGAGGATGATGAGGATGTGAGTGACAGGATGGGGGTTCAGGGAGGGAGGGAGGGAGGGCGAGGGGATAGTAGTGACTGTGATGTGGATAGCGAAGGCTGGTTGATGGACCGGCGGCAGCACACCCAGACACGAGCGGCGGGCGTGACCGAGTGAGTCTTGCGGTTGGCGCTTGAGACCCCGAGTATTGGAACTCGTCCAGCACGACGCCCTTCATGTTTGTTGTGGCAGGAACCAACGGTGGCTGCTGGCTCCTGCCCGTCTCTGGACTGGGGGTCAGCAGCTCCCGGCTCTGGACCGGGGGTTGTATCGTCCATACCGGGATTTTACGGTTTCCAGGCAGGGTTTATGACTCGGTCTGGAACTCTGTCTGACACAGAGCTGGAAGTGTCGCTTCCGGGCTGGGACAGAAATAGAGTTCTCATGATGGACTGTCGAGATCCGGGTTTGGGTTGTAGTTTCTTGGTTGTGATTGTGATTGTTGAACCAAGATTGTGGTTTTCTGAGCAGACGTAGTGGTTGCTGGAGGTGGGGTCACCACTTCCAGGGAAGGAGTGTGACTTTTAAGCTCTGATTATATTTCAGGCCGGAATTGTGTATTTCCAGGGAATTCTCATATGTTCCAGGATCTGGTTAAGGATTTTTGCCATCGGTTTTGGATTCCAGGAAATGACTTTGGTATCTACGCTATTGGGGGTGACAGACGTTGTGGGCTCCAGGCTCTACATCAGGACCCAGATTGTTGCTGTGTCCCAGGTTATGACTAGGGGATTTCTCGTTGTGAGAGTTACGGTATAGATTTTCTTGTTTATATGAGAATGTATAGATTTTGCTCGTTTATATCAGGCTTTGCTCGTTAGCCCTAGGCTGTGATAGTGAATTCCTTTCTGTGAGTTTAACAGGCCTTGATTTTACATTTTTATCTGGTCATATTGGTTTTGGGATGTGATTATGGGCGCTTGGCTGTTGCTGTAGATTCTGGGGTACAGTTACGGGGACTAAAAATTACTACAGGTACAGGTCCAAGGTTACAGGTCACAATTTCAGCAGGGTTGAACGGTTGTGGTGTGAAACAGAACAGAGGGAAACAAATGATTCTTAGGGAAATTGCGTTTTAACACTGTTCAGTTTAACAGTGTTACTGCTTCCCTATCTGAGATTCTGCATAAGTCCAAAGAGAGGAATGATGTTCAGTAGGAGAAAGAGAATGAGTATTCGAGGAAAGAGTGGAGTGAAAGACAGTTGAAGTCTAAGAGTTAGTAAGTTGCAGAAGAGAAAGGATCATTTATCAAGAGAAGGAAGAAAGTAGGCGATAGGATAGAACCCTGAGGAACAACGAATTTGAATTGGATAGTGGGTAATGCCGCTCCATCTGGAACTACTTCAGTGGAACGGAGGAGAGGAGCAGATAGACTAAGGGAAGGGAGTATAGAAATAGAAAGCAGAGACTAATGCCACTCCCTGACCCTTGCTTAGAAGATGTCGAGAGCTGTGACAGAAGTTTTTACCAAAGTCCGTAACAGAGAGGAGGACCAAGAGTGAGTCACAGACGAGCGATCATCATTCGACCTACCGTGTTTGGAGATTAGGAACGAGTGAATATTATTTTCAGCGTGTGAGGAAGCGAGAGTTTACTGGAGTTTCCAAAACTTTACAGATAGCAGAAGTGAAAGCAGTGGGGCGAGTAGCTTTAGTATTTTAATTCCCAACAATCGGCATCCAAACTCTAGCCTTTGATCCAACCCTTTCATTTAAAGGTGTAGTCAAAAGCTAGCGATGTTTAGGGTGGAGTGAAAATATGTTTGGCCTGACCCGAAAAGGTCAAGTCAGAGGCCGGGTTCAGGTTGGAGCCATTGGCATCACTGGTGTTAGAAGACATCCCCTCACCACCGCCCAGGGACGACACCAGACGTCCATCTCAAGGGTGACGTGGAGATACGTTTGTTTAGGTCGTAGTGAAGATGTGTCTGTCGTTGGTCGTCCTCCGTAGTGAAGATGTCCCAGTTGGGCGTCTTCCTTCGTAGTTATGTCTGTTATGGGTCGTCCTCCGTAGTCAAGATGTCCCAGTTGGGCGTCTTCCTTCGTAATGAAGATGTGTCTGTTGTTGGTCGTCCTCCTGTAGTGAAGATGTCCCAGTTGGACGTCTTCCTTCGTAGTGAAGATGTGTCTGTTGTTGGTCGTCCTCTGTTGTGAAGATGTCCCAGTTGGGCGTCTTCCTTCGTAGTGAAGATGTGTCAGTGAGCGATACGGTGGTGGTGGGGGGAACATCACTCGCGGGTGTGTTGGCCTTTGTTGCTACGTTGATATATCAACGTCGAGGGAGACACCGGCCGGAGATGTTTTGATTCCGGTATGATGGGGTCGGTGACGGTCCTCGGGCGTCCGTTTCTTGGCCCGTTGGGCTGCAGGGGCGGCAATGCCCTGGTGCCGCCTCACTGGGAGCGGGACACCGCTGATGCTATCTGAGAACAGAGTTTTGTTGTCTTGTGTTGTGGAAGAAATGAGGAGGTGGAATGGTATCATTTGGAGGAGCAAAAAGAAGCAAGTTTTGTTTATCTATTTATTTATTTTTCCTTAGAACGATCGTCGACGACGACACCCCCCCCCCCCCCTTTCAGTGGTGGAGTCCATTGATCTGGCGTGACGCGTCACTACACACACACAAAACCGCTCTCATCCTCCCCCCCAAACCCCTTCCTCTCTCTCTCTCTCTCTCTCTCTCTCTCTCTCTCTCTCTCTCTCTCTCTCTCTCTCTCTCTCTCTCTCTCTCTCTCTCTCTCTCTCTCTCTCTCTCTGGCCTCTCACCGTTATTGTTCATGACAGCTAAGGCCTGGGAGCCGCCACCTTTTGTCTCGGTGGCCCGCCGCCTTATGCCTATCGTCCTCCCGAATAATTTTACAAATGGGAGTCTTAGAAGCCTCGGAACGAATGTGTATTGATCTGAGGCATCTCTCCTGGTGACGGCTAATTGGTGTAGGTGCGGGAGGGGAACGGGTGTCGGGGGGGGGGGGGGGGGGGGGGGGGGGGCACGCCAGGAGGAAAACTTCTGAACAGGGTCGAGAGGAAATTTGGAACGGATGGACAAAAGCAAACAAACAAAAACAAACAAAAAAAAAAAACTTTCGAGTCTGTCGGAAAAGGGGCATTGTCATCACCTGACGCCTTGTGTGTGTGTGTGTGTGTGTGTTTTGTCTATTAATACTGCACGGGGAGGGAGTGTTACACACTCGTGGGACCCCCATCTCTTGAACCATCTCTTCTACCGTGCAACGTTTTAAACTCCTATCTGCTTGCTGTCTTTATTTTTTGTTTCGTCATTTGTGTATCATATCTTCACTCCAGTATGTGTGTATACACACACATACACACGCTAGCCTTAGGCAAGGTACCCATCTGTCAACCAGTCCCAAAGGGGAGGTTTGAACACCTGGGGTTGTATGTGGGCGAACTGCCGCCCTCGTGTGCGTGTGTATATATACCAAATCCTTTGAACTCAAGTGAGTCGGGGACCAACAGTGGTAGCTCATTAAGTAACAGAATAAGAGGTGATGATTGTGTTGACTTATTTAATACACACCCGGTGGATCTGGCGGTTTTGGTGGTGTCTCGGTTAATAAACAGAGGATCTCAGAACTCAGAAAGTTTCAACCATTTATAATCTTTCGTTTTCGTAAGCATTTCCGCCCACCCCGCGAGTCTTCACTGTTTGTTTCGCTGGTTGATGAAAGTGGTCTTGCTCGTGTGTGCACCGGTAGCTCACGAGGGGGCGTTTATCTCGCGTCTTCAATGTACACTGCGAAAAGAAACTTCAAATATTAGCTTTCGTGTGGCCTGCGTGGGATGGTGAGGGCTTCTGATATCGCTCTGTCCGTTGCGTCTGCGCTCTCCGTCCGTCTGGTTTCACTACGTATAACCCTCACCATAACCTGGTTCATAACTTGAGGAGTCATTAATCATACGCTCCGGAAACCTTACGTAGTCGTTCTCCAGCCTCTTGAAGGACAGAGTGGCATTACAACCGTACCTATCGTTGGATTTTGCTTGAGGTTATTAAGCCTGCAACTTTATCCCGGCTCGTAACGAAGAGAAGTCACTTCTTTGGTCTTGTTTCGATACATTTTTGAAACGGTGATGCCATACCCGTCTTCATCTCGTGTCCGTCGGCAGCTTCACGGACTGAGTCAGAAATTTAAACTGGCGCACATGCAACGGTTGGAACCATTGAGGCAAGTGCCCTGTGGAGCGTAGGGTAGAGAGAGAGAGAGAGAGAGAGAGAGAGAGAGAGAGAGAGAGAGAGAGAGAGAGAGAGAGAGAGAGAGAGATGACTTGGAACATCGTGGAAGACAGTGATCCCTAGTCTGCTTTCTAAATCACTCACACGACATAACGTGCATTCGAGACTACAAAATATTACCACGAAATTAAAAAAGAGAGGTGCCGTAAGTACAATGATAAAAGCGTGGCGTAAAGTTAAAAGTTCTCGGGGCCGAAACTTTGACCCGGAGCTTACAAGTATTAGAAACTTAATGAGGATGAAGAACTTTTTAAAAATCACTGGACGAGTATTATTTATAGTACGAGGGCGCCTCTGACCAGCCAGGTCGTGGAGCCTGCGTAGATGTGCGGGCAGCTGCCTCTCTCATCCTGGTAACCGTGGGTTATGGAGTCTACGTTTGGGTGCAGATCGGAGGAACAAAGAGGCAGTCTAGTGTTAAGGAGAAAGCTTTTGGATGTACGAGAGCCTCAGAAACCAGCTTAAAGTCTCAGAATGTTCCTGCGTCGAAGCCAGGTGTCCATTATGTGATGATATATGTGGTGTTCATTGTGACGGTGATGGTGGATATGAAACAGCAGCAGAGCAGCAGCAGCAACGTAATACAATAGTGAGGCTATGATTGTGGCAGAGAGAAGCGGGAGGGGTGACCCAATACGCCAGCACCACCCATGGCCATTTGGACAATGTGTGTACATTATTGGCAGGCCATCACCACTCATACTGTCATAGGTCACCCACACCACACAGTTGAATGTTGGTGTCAGACAGGGAGGGAGTGTTCCGCTCGGGTTCAGCTGTTGCCTGTACGGGTCAGGTGAGCGCAGGACGCTGTGGCAGTGGGTGCTGCCGTGGGAACAATAGTCGAAGGTAATGGCGGGCGTGGGGAACATCTATTCTGCCACATTAACCCAACACAACAATTTAATGTCGCTCACCCAGCTAATACCAGACGCCCTCCTTAATCCTGTGAAGGTTTAGTGGGATTGCTTCCCCGGTAGAGGTCAGAGGTATATGGCACGGGGCTGTGAGCGCCTGACAAACTCGCAGTGATGCTTTACTTACACACCTGCTAACACACACACACACACTGCTTGGAATACTGATGATACACTGTAGGATGCGTACAGGTGACGATACACACCACTGTACATCCAGCTGTGTGACAGTACACTCCAGTGTACGTCCAGCCTTTTGACTGTGCATTCAAGGACTCGTCCAGCACCATTGCGTTACACTCCAGTCCAGCCTTATGAAGATACACTCGAGGATAAGACCAGCTCTTGACAGCACACTCCACAGTATTTTGTTGAGGGGGAGCTATTGACACTTGAAGGTGAAGAGGGATGTAGGGGTGTATTCGTGTGTGTCTGGGGTTGCAAGGGTGATTGAAGCCTACCATGGGTATGCAGACGTTGTGTTTGGGATGAGCCAGTATTTTGGGAGTGTGCCGTAGTGCTGTGTCTCTCTTACCGCTTGCATAGCTTCAAGGTGTCGTGATGTGATTTTAAAAGAGGTCTGTCTAGGAAAGGACCTTCACGCTTGTTAGTCTTGGTGAGTTTGGTGAGGACCAGTTTTGTCAATGAGATAGAAGTGATGTAGGGCGGTAAAGCGATCGGGATTTGGGTGGTTTAGAGATCATTAGGATTAGCCCTCTGTTGGCGGGCTTCCAGAAGGTAGGGGGTCTTTGTTTTCTGAGCAGGAGTGGTTGAAGTGATCTTGTAAGCGCCAAAATATTTTATGTCAACCAATAAAGGTATGATATGTTGTCAGAGTCTGGTACAGGGAAGTTCTTTGAGGTCTTAATTGCATTTGCGTCTGTCGGCGGGAAAGAAAGGGAAAGTTCGGTAGACACTTGTTTGAGAATGGATTTTGTGTTAGTATTTTTTGATGGTTTTCTGGTGTGGGGTGTGGTCGGTTTGTGGCTGATTTTTGGGTAGCGTTCCATGAGAACGTTTCTGTGTTCTATCCTAGGGTGGGGGTAAGGAACGTAGTTGGGTTGGGTCAGAAGCGCTTCTTGTGGTGGGTAGGTTGGGGGCTTGGTTGCTGTGGCAGATGTGGATCTTCTCCAGCGTGCACCATCGTTGGTTGCTGTGGTATTTTGGGGGGTTCACAGTGTTGAGCAAGGGGGAACCCGCCAGTTCGCCTCTCACTGATTAGATTAGTGTCCTAGCGGTTTTCAAAGCCTGGATTTGTTTCTTTGATTTCCGAAACCACTGCTCCCTCTCCACAACCAGGCCCCAAATACCTTGCCATGGTTCACCCCGGAGGCTTCACATGCTCCGGTGTGTGTGTGTGTGTGTGTGTGTGTGTGTGTGTGTGTGTGTTACGGGGAGAGAGTTTTACACTGGTGTTGTGTCCCGTCTCTTAACTTTGTACATATGTACCATGTCTTTACTCCTGTGCATGTATGCACACACAGACACCCCAACCTAAGCCAGATACCCCTTTGATCGATCAGCCCAAAGGGGAGGATGAACACCTGGGCTTAGTGTGGGTCGATTGCCGCTCCTAGGATTTGAACCCGTTTGGGCCGAGTCGACCCCGGGCGGACCCATGCTGACTCATGCTCCGGACGCTCATCACTACACCACGGAAGCGCGCGCGCGCGCTTGTGTGTGTGTGTGTGTGTGTATATATATATATATATATATATATATATATATATATATATATACACATAGTGTGTGTGTGTGTGTAGCAAATATATCACACAGTATAGACGTTAACCACACGAAGTTCACTGTGTGTACGTGTTGAAAGTTCTGTTTCTCAGGGTAGTGTACTGAGTCCCCTGTTGTTTCTCGTACGTACAGAGTCTCAGTGACAGCGTCGCCCTCTGCACAGACACCCCCAGCCGACGACAGGTGTCCAGTAAATCATCCAGTGGGCCGCCGAAGGCAATATACACGTCCACAGAGAAGTTAATTTCCCAGCGCTCGGCTGTGTGAGTGACAAGGGAGACGAGACACGCGCGCCAAGTGGGCGCGGAAAACGTAGATAGAGAGAGACGCGACGCGTCTTGATATCCACCGAGTGAAGGTCATCCGCTGGGGAGAGACAAGAGAGCAACTGTTGAATCTTGCCCTGATGTACATGTTGTTAAGTGTGAGGCCTTCGCATGCGCTCTGGGTTCTGTCCTTCGCGCCACAGACCCACGCGCACGCACGCTTGTCACCTCACGCGCAGCGCTTGGACAAACGCGGAACCCGTTATTCCTGCACTCTGAATTTAGTTTTCCTGCGGTGAGCCATACGCGCTCGCCCTAGCCCTGCCTTATACCAGGATCTTGTCATAGGCACCCGGAGGTAGACCCCCCCCCCCTCTCTCTCTCTCTCTCTCTCTCTCTCTCTCTCTCTCTCTCTCTCTCTCTCTCTCTCTCTCTCTCTCTCTCTCTCTCTCTCTCTCGCGTGATTAAATTCAGGGAAGACGGATTTGAGCCAATGAGGCGCGGAACAAGATGAACAAATACGTCGTTGAGCCCCACCAGGGATGGTGATACGAGTTTGAAGCAAGCGCGTCTTCCGATGTAGAAAAGTCACGGTAGAACAAGACGTTACTTACGTTAGAAACCCAAGAGCATATTTTGACAAGACAGCGCTACCGAGGCAGGTAAAATAAGCGGTATCACAATGAGACCCTTCAAAACGAGAGACGAAAATTCAGATGGCATGAAAATGTTCAGTGCACACATCAGAGGCCAGTGAGAATGGACTCTTTGTGGCTGTACGTGGTCGCCAGTGTGTGGCTGTACGTGGTCGCCAGTGTGTGGTTGTACGTGGTCACCAGTGTGTGGCTGTACGTGGTCGCCAGTGTGTGGCTGTACGTGGTCGCCAGTGTGTGGCTGTACGTGGTCGCCAGTGTGTGGCTGTACGTGGTCACCAGTGTGTGGCTGTACGTGGTCACCAGTGTGTGGCTGTACCTGGTCGCCAGTGTGTGGCTGTACGTGGTCACCAGTGTGTGGCTGTACGTGGTCGCCAGTGTGTGGCTGTGCGTGGTCACCAGTGTGTGGCTGTACGTGGTCACCAGTGTGTGGCTGTACCTGGTCGCCAGTGTGTGGCTGTACGTGGTCGCCAGTGTGTGGCTGTACGTGGTCGCCAGTTACACCAGATGGAATACACGTTATACAGAGAATGAAGAACCATTTTTTGCTGGGTATGTGGAAGGCATTAATTACATTGCAGCATCGCGAGAGGCTGGGGTGACTAGAATTTTACAGCCGTTATAGAAGATACGCGATAGTTTACGCAAGAAGATACGCGATAGTTTAAGCAAGAAGATACGCGATAGTTTAAGCAAGAAGATACGCGATAGTTTAAGCAAGAAGATACGCGATAGTTTAAGCAAGAAGATACGCCATAGTTTAAGCAAGAAGAAACGCGATAGTTTAAGCAAGAAGATACGCGATAGTTTAAGCAAGAAGATACGCTATAGTTTAAGCAAGAAGATAAGCGATAGTTTAAGCAAGAAGATACGCTATAGTTTAAGCAAGAAGACACGCGATAGTTTAAGCAAGAAGGTACGCGATAGTTTAAGCAAGAAGATACGCGATAGTTTAAGCAAGAAGATACGCGATAGTTTACGTTTCTCGGCCAATTGAGGGCATCATGAGCAGTGGACTACGACGGGTCTAAAAGCGTCTCGGCAAGGAAGGAACCAAGTGATTAATTGAGCGATAATGCTGGAGAAAATACCAAGAATATATATATATATATATATATATATATATATATATATATATATATATATATATATATATATATATATATATATATATCATGCGGATTTATGCGAGGGCCCAGCATGAAAAATAGCAAGGTTATTAAGCGTCTCACAACCCATGGTAGAAGCATCTAAGAGATGAGATGGCTAGATGAGAACAGTCTCTGTTGAAGCCAGTATTTTGGCAGTTATGGTCGTGGCTGCAGAGAGCAGAAACAAGATATGAGGTTAGCGCTACGCGCTAGCCCAGCCGAATGGCAAAATCTCGTCGAAGGTACGCGGTACCTAGTGTTCCCATTGGCTTAAGATCCACTCCTAGGCTGTGTGGGAGTGGGCACGTAATGAGAATATTGTGTTAAGCCCTAGTCTAGACGTCCCAGCTTGTTAGCGTTGCAAGGGAGGAGGGTGGTCTGCGGTGCTAGCCACACCACACACCACCACTTGCAACCACACCGGCGCCACCTTCATAAGGCAAGCACCGACCCACCGCCCTCCCTAACAGCAATAACATTTAAAGAGAGATGGAGTGAAAGTTTCCCAGGGACCAATGGGGGACTTGAAGGAAGGCAGTGTTGGGCAGTAAAATATAATTTGTGAGCTAGTTCGAGACGGTGGAGAGCCTGCACAAGACTGCGCCACCAAATACTTCGTGCTGGTCCCCTCCGGAGAACTGGACCTGCCCTCCAAAATTTTTTCTTTTTTGCTTCCTGTTATCGATCTGACGTATCCAGCAAGGCCAGGCCCCAGCAGCAGCAGCCCCAGCCCCGCGCGACTCGCATTACCACCCCCCTCGTTTGTTGCATTGGTGTCTGTCTGTCTGTATGTGTTTTGGGTGATGTTGGGTGCACGGAGGATGGAGGGATAGGGCGTGGATGCTTTTTGAGGAGGCAGACCCTGTTAGGTCTGGCACACCGGTACTACCAGAGTCTTCTACCTCACCAGCTGCTGCGTTTTGACTGACCCTCATCTCCTCAGATGTGCGCACGTCGGCACAGGCATAGCTGGCTTTCACAGACGGTACTGTGAACTGGAATGGAAATGACATCCACAGGCGTGAGTTGGTCGAGCACTCGTGTGATGTGGTGTGTAAAGGCTTGTTCACTCACTTTTGCTGGTAGTCCTGGGAATGGGTCGTCCTCGTCGTCTTCCTCCTCTTGCCTGATTGCGCGTTGGTCCTGGTCGTGGCGTGGGTTGTGTTGTGTTGTGTTGGTAGTGAGGTCCCTGCTCGTGGCAATGCCACCCCAGGCTAGATCTCTGCTCGCCCACACTCGCCCTTTGTTTCCAGCCTGAAAATATTGTTGGAAACTGGAAGGGTAATTTAACTAGTTGTTTTTTACCTGTCAAACATACCGTTCGGAAGTCGAGCCTCTCTCTGGTGGATTGTGTAATGATAATACTTTTATTTACTTTTTTTTTCCCTCCCCCCACGCGCGTGTGTAGCTGCCATAGTCGCGCGTTCTCCAGGCTGACGTCATTACTGAATATTATGCAGATTAAACAGATGGACGTCAGTGTGTTTCATGTAGCTTAAGGGATGTGTGGTAGGCTAATGGATGGAAGAGACGAAAGGCCGCAGGGGGAGTTGTGAGAAGCTGGAAGCTGATGAAGAGGAGGAGGGGCATGGAAGTGAACGTGGTGCTGGAAAGCCGGTGATGACAGTATGGAAGGTATTGTGGTGCTGGAAGCAGGTAGAGTGACACTGGTGCTGGAAAGCAGGTGATGACGGTATGGAAAGTAGTGAGGTGCTGGAAGCAGGTAATGATAGATGTGCTGGAAGCAGGTGATGACCGTATGAAAGGTAGCGAGGTCCTGGAAGCAGGTAATGATAGATGTGCTGGAAAGCTGGTGATGACCGTATGGAAGGTAGCGAGATGCTGGAAGCAGGTAATGATAGATGTGCTGGAAGCAGGTGATGACGGTATGGAAAGGGAGTGAGGTGCTGGAAGCAGGTAATGATAGATGTGCTGGAAGCTGGTGATGACGGTATGGAAGGTAGTGAGATGCTGGAAGCAGGTAATGATAGATGTGCTGGAAGCAGGTGATGACGGTATGGAAGGTAGTGAGGTGCTGGAAGCAGGTAATGATAGATGTGCTGGAAGCTGGTGATGACCGTATGGAAAGTAGTGAGGTGCTGGAAGCAGGTAATGATAGATGTGCTGGAAGCAGGTGATGACAGTATGGAAGGTAGCGAGGTGCTGGAAGCAGGTAATGATAGATGTGCTGGAAGCTGGTGATGACCGTATGAAAGGTAGAGGTGCTGGAAGCAGGTAATGATAGATGTGCTGGAAAGCTGGTGATAACGGTATGGAAAGTAGTGTGTTGCTGGAAGCAGGTAATGATAGATGTGCTGGAAAGCAGGTGATGACGGTATGGAAAGTAGTGTGTTGCTGGAAGCAGGCAATACCATTGGTCTTAAAAGCAGGTTGTGACACTGTGGAAGACAATGTGGTGCTGGAAGTAGATGATGCGGACCAGGAGGAAAAGTAGCATAAGGTAGCACTTGGTGAAGAAGAGGGACATTATGGAAGGCTGTCTGGTGGAGGAAGGGCTGTACGGAACTGAGTCTTGGGGGTTTTGTAAGGGTAAAAGAATCCGTGATGTGAGATGGGTTAAGACAATGCTATACAAGTGGACTTGGTTGAAAGAGTGGAAAGGGAGATCGATTTCCTGGAAGGAAATGAAAGGATCGGGGTTATACTGGAGGTACAAGAGGAAGCAGGTAGGGGAGAGCTGAGGTCGGAAGAGATGGTGAGGCACAGGAAGCAGGAGATAACTGGGGGCCGAGAGAGATGGTGAGGTGTAGGAGGCAGGAGATAACATAGGGGCCGAGAGAGATAGTGGGGTACAGGAGGCAGGAGATAGGGGCCGAGAGAGATAGTGAGGTATAGGAGATTGGAGATAACATAGGGGCGCGAGAGGAATGGTTGAGTTGTGGGGAAGCAAGAGTGTGTGGAGGTGGGAATGTTGGTGATTGTGGAGTGCCAGCAGTTGCGTGGAGGTGAGGCAGCATGGGTGTTTGGAGGAAGGCAAGCAACAGATGTGGGATGAGCGGCACCTATAGTTTCCTCCTTGTTGTGCTTTGTACGGGTGACCAGTGAAGATGTGCGCCTGCAGGGAGGGAGGCGGGAAAGAGTATGGTTCACGTTGGAAGGGAGCGGAGAGACTGGTGGCTGTTATCTCGAGGCAGGTGTGAAAGTGAGACCGAGAGATGCTGTCATGGGGCGGGAAAATGAGAGCTGCCGACGGATGTTATCACGCGGCGCCACAGTGATAGTACTGATGGGTGACTGACAGTCATGTGTTGCGTCATGTTCTGGGGCCCCCCCAGTCACCGGCACGCAGAAAGGACGCATTGATTTGCTCTTGTGCGTTTCTCTTTACGTCCGCTCTCGGCTTGCGGCCACCGCTCACACAACCCACTTCACATAGACGAAGCAAACTTTGTAAACTTGTGCAACTGAATTTACGGTTTTGTGGGTAGGGAGGGGCCAGATTCCCCGTGAGGAAAGCTCAGATTTTGGTTATCGTTTGAGCATTTCTGGCTAGCAAGAGAGGAAGCGCTGTAGCTAGACCCCCCGAGCCCCGCGATGAACACCTGCGCTGACGTTATGGGAATATTCCTTCGCCGGGTCAGGATGGTCGATGCCGCCCCTTGCTTTACTTGTGGAGATAATTACCCTGTAATGAGTGTTAAAGGTGACGTGGCCCTCACACCTTTATTTCTTCCCGCGAGACCACACCAGACCCGATACATAATGAAGCTATCCTCTCTTATGCACACACACACACACACACACGCTTCGTAGGACAGGTCTCTTGTCCCACAGGTTGTCCATATACGTGTCTCAGAGAAATTACCAGTCAAATTAATTGCCCTCTTGTCTTACAATATATATATATATATATATATATATATATATATATATATATATATATATATATATATATATATATATATGGTAATGGTGGGCATAGTGTCACCATGGTGTTAATGGTTTGTATAGTGTAGGTCATGCCATGGTTTCAACATTTGCGGTGTTTGGTATAGTATAGTGTCTTCGTAATAGTGTGCAGCGTTGGGAATGGCCCAGCTGTCACCACACGGGTGTATGATATCACCATGATATCCTGTAGTGATGTTTATAGTGAATGTGTTGCTTTGATGGTGTTTAGCGGTGGCACCTGGCACCATAAGGTTGTGTTGTGGTGGTGTGTAGCGCAGGTGGTGCCATGATCGCGTGTAGTGATGTGTGTAGTGTGGATGTAGTCATGATTGTGTGTAGTGATGTGTGAAGTGCAGGTGTAAAAGGCAGGTTCCTGTGTGAAGTGTGGATCCAGCCGAGAAGTGTGTGCTTACTGCCACTTGAGGGTTGTCTGTGTATCTCATCACTTGAGGTTCAGCTGTGTTGATCACTTGAGGGTCACTTTTGTGAGAGTCGGCTTTGTATACCACCACTTGACGTTCATATGTGTTTAACGCTTGAGGAAGACCTTTTGCCACACCACCGCTTGAGGGTTGTACCGCCTGTGTGTACCACCAATTTGAGGGCTGGCTTTGGGTGCTATCTCTTGAGGCTCAACTCCTACTGAACTACGAGAGGGTTAGGTTTGAGTACCGCCACCTGGGAGCATATGTAATTAACAGCACTTGAGGGTCAGCTGTCTGTACCAGCACTTGAGGGTCAGCTGTCTGCACCAGCACTTGAGGGTCAGGTGTGTGTGCCGCCACCTGGGGGTCGTCTGCATGTACCGGAGTTTGAGGGCCAGCTGTGTACTGCGGCACCTGAGAATTTACCTGGCATTACCCTACCCTTAGCTTGGGCTGAGTTCAAGCTGCTGAATTAGCCTTAGATGTGTTCACTGTACGCCCCATAGTGTTTCTAATGGTTGCAGACCGTCTTGGGATCCGGTTGTTTAAGGGATTTACTCTCGTCTTGTTTACTGCGCCTTTTGATTTCACTGATGGTTTATCACTGTCTTCCATGCCTGTCGCGGCAATAGGAAACTTATTTTCGAGTGTAAGTCGGGAACTATGCCTTCCAGGATTTTCGAAGTCTAGATAATGATATATCTCTCCCGTCTGCACTCCGAAGCGTACAGGCTCAGCGATATCAGTCGGGGTCGGTCCTTGTGCTTCACATACTTTACAGAGAAATAAGAGAAGATTGCTAGGGAACCGTGAATGATGCCAGAGAGAATAGATGAGGTGGATGGATAGATGACATAAAACTGTGTTAGAGCGTGACTACTTTCGCCAGATCCATTAATGCTACTCACAGTTTACGTTTTTCCTCAAAGTGTGTTTTGATTCACAAATTCTTCAAAGCATACACTTGGTCCACGTATATTATACATTTCCTGAAGGCACACTTCTCCTCCCCAATCAAAATTTTTGTGAACGTCACCACCCTTTCAGTCACCACTCTCCAATACACTTTACTAGATTTACGTAACAAGTTTACATCTCTGTGATTCGAGCAGTCACTAGTGCCCTCCTTCTGCCTTGATAGATAAGGACACTATGCATGCACTTTGCCCGTCATCAGGCACTTCATCTTGGGTCACAAAGACTTTGAATAACCTGACTAACCAATCAGCAACAGTGTCATCCCCCGTCTTGAGAAACTCTACTGCAGCCCCATCCTCTCTCACAATTTTGCCACACTTCATCTTACGAAAGGTGTTCACCACCTCCCCTCTTTTCACCAAACCGCTCGTACGAACGCTCGCCCCGCATACGACCTCATCCAAACACATTACATCCACCACTCTGTCGTCTAGCACATTCAATGGAATGGTCATTATATTTCTTTTTCAACAACTCCTCCTTTCCTATTACTATTTCCCCGTATGCTCCCCTTCCAGTCAGTCTCATTTGCTTTCTCGTTCCCATCACAGAATTCTCCTCCTTCCAAAATCATTTCCTTCTCCTCGTGGACATTCATCACTGCTTTTGTCACCCCTGTCTCCCAATTATGATCTTATTTTCAGTTCACGTTCCTTTCACTTGGCCTCGTGCCACTTCCTCCTGTACACCTGGGTAACACTGCGAGTGGAAATGTCAACTTTGGCGCCGTCATCATTGGCGGTAAAGGAGTTCGGCCTCGTTGAGAATCTCGCTCCATAGAGTCCGTCATTTCCCAGCTTCCCACTCGAGCGGAGGCACCGCCGGGGCTCCAGGAACCACCAGAAAGGGATCGCTTTGTGGGATGATTAATATGTATTAACTCCGGAACTTTTACTACGTGTGTGCGCTCACGTGACTTCGGCTGTTCCAGTGAGTAGTGTCCCAGCTGGTGGGGGATATGGATTCATAGTCTCCGATTAACCAGTTATCACATTAACATCACCTGAACCTATTTGGACGAGATAGCTGCCAGTCCACAGGCGTAAGTACGTGGTCGCAGACAGGGTGGTGCTTCTTGGCACGCTTACTACCCAGTCATTAGTCTCTTCTTGTACTTGTTCTTTAATGTGAAAGTTTACGCAGTATTCCCAAGGTGGTTTGTGCTAGTGCTGGGTAGGTAGCGCGTGTGTAGGACGGTGGTCCCCCCATCTCCTCCCAAAAGTGACCATAAAGTAGTTTCGTATTCAGAATTCATAAGTTGTTCCCGAGAGAAGAAAAATGCGTCCCATCCCTAACACGAAGCGTTCGTTGCCTGCATGACACTGCCACCAGCTGTGACTTGGCGACATGTTCGTGACCACTGATTAACAATGTTCCATACACATTACGTATGATCTCCAGACTTTAATAGACTCATTAATGCGTGTTAAAGATCCGACAGCATTTATTGACTATATCTTCTCCTCTCTGTCTTGAATATAATTCTCAAGGGTATATATCCTTTATCTCGGGAAACGCCAAGCCTAAGTGTCAATGATGGCGTGAGTGTGTGTGTGTGTGTGTGTGGCGGGGGCCAGCCTTGAGGTAAGGCAGCGCCTCACACAACACTGCTACTTGAGGCAATCATGCCAACCATCCACTGGTGCGTCACACCCACCCTCACTCCTCTCCACCCAACCCTCCAGCAATACTTGTCGCCAGCCCTCATGCCACTATTACCTTGCCACGGTCTGGGTGTGTCTAGTATAGAGAGGTGGCCAAGGGTGGGGATCCGGGTCTCATGGCTCAGGTGATGGTTCTGGAAGGTGAGGGTTCTGGAGGGCCAGGGTGCTGGAAGGGTTAGGGTACTGGAGGGTTATGGTGTTGAAGAATCTTGGTGCTGGAACGTGAGGATACTGGAAGGTCATGGGTGCTGGAAAGTGAAGGTTCTGCCCTGGGTAGCACCAGCAGGTAGCTGATGCATCTTTCATCGTGTTAATTGTTAATTTCAAACGTTTCTGAGGGTGTCAGAGTGAGGTGTGGGTAGCATTATAGTGGTGGGTGGCAGGCTTTCCCCCTCACCACAGCCATTGTTGACCGTGATCACGACGGCCTCCGGCCACTCTTATCGCCTTGAGCCACATCTCTAGTCTCTCCTCCAAACACTGGCGAAGAGACCACAGGATCACCATGGGAAGTGCTGGGGGAATGAGGTTGCTACGGAGTGTATAAGTGGGTGGATGGGTGTGAAATGTGAGGAACCAGTGGCACCGGTCGTGTGGGAGCTGCCATCCTCCGGCCCGTCCCTGGGTTGGGTGGTAGTGGCGGAGGAGGAGGAGGAGGGGGGCAGTGTGTGCCTCACCGTCTTGTGCTCAACACCGCCGTGCCCGAGCTGCCACACCCTGACCCCCTAGTGTCCCTACTCACTACCCGCTGGTGAGCCTCACTCCCGTTGTAGTTTTTGAGGGCTTGGCCGCCCGCCTGCCTCCCACCGTCATGGGCGGCGGCGGCGATATGTGGGCCAGGGCAACCCGGGCGTGCTCCAGGGTGGCCGAGGCAGGTGGCCGCAGCTGCGGCCGTGTGGCGGGCATTACCAGAGGGGCCTCGCAGCACCTCAGGCCGCCTTTTGCCTCTGCCGCCGCAAACCTTCGCCTGCTAGCCAAACTACCCGGCCGGCTGCCCTGCCCCAGTGTGGCGACCGTCAAGAAGCGTGTGTCGTTGAGCGTAGAGCGTGCGAGTCCCAACAGTAGCGTAGAGCCGACGTCCAGCGGCAGCAGCCGGCTACCCGCTGGACCCGGGCTGGTGTACAGGGGTCGCAGCGCCCTGCAAGCGGCGGCGCGAACCATAAAGAAGCCTCCACGGGCGACCCTAGGCATGGTGAGGTCCGTGGGTCGACGTCATAAGTGGCCGCAACCCCCTCCACCGCCACCACCCAACACCCGGCCACCTACGGTGAGCTCACCCCCTTCACCCGCGTACCTACTTATATGTGAAGAATTATTCAGTTGATATATATATATATATATATATATATATATATATATATATATATATATATATATATATATATATATATATATATATATATATATATATATAATGTGTGTGTGTGTGTGTGTAATGTCAGTGGGCGAGCATATCTCTGGGTATGTTTTGGTTGTTTAGTGTGAGCCAGTTACTGCCAGTATGTGCCAACTCTTGATGTGCTGTTGGTCCGGGCGTACTAGCTCTAGCCTGTCGGTGTCGAGTGTGGCCAGACTAAAGTGTGCAGGCGATGCCATTACCATGGCCTGAACCTACAACAGCTTTACATCTTTATTATAACAGTCTCTGGTACTGATATAATCCCTTAACTTGCCAAGTGTTGTCATCTGTGGAGTGAAACGTCTAGCCTCTCTGCGGGCGAATATTAGAACCGCATTTTATGGACGTAGATGCGGAAATGTTCAGTGTTTGTATGACGTCAAAACGAGAATATGCTCCTCAAGTTTGATTGCCGTTTTTAAACATAAAGAAATAGAATGTCGAGAGGAGGGCAGCAAAGATGGTACAAGAATTAAGAGAGATGAGTTACAGTGTGATATAAGACGTCATAAGTTATCCCACAGTGGAAGAGAAGGAAAATAGGAGTGAGAACCTTAAAGTGTCGACTTTGAAGTTCGTCGAGAAGAAGGAAATTCAAAGAGTGTCGACTTTGAAGTTCGTCGAGAAGGAAAATCAAAGAGTGTCGACTTCGAAGTTCGTCGAAAAGAAGAAATTTAAAGAGTGTCGACTTTGAAGTTCGTCGAAAAGAGGGAAATTTAACGTGTCGACTTTGAAGTTCGTCGAAAAGAGGGAAATTTAACGTGTCGACTTTGAAGTTCGTCGAAAGAAGGCCATAATTAGAAACTTGATAGAACAAGATGTAAAGACTTACTTTTCATTATCAGAGTAGTGTGTGAAGGAAACAGGCCAATTAATGAAGTCATAGATACTGACGGTCTACGAAGGTTTGAGAAAAGATGTAACTGTAGATAGAGGAGGTTCGAGAACTTTGGTGCCACAAGTGTAAAACTCCCTCCCAGTACCATATGAAGAGATTATTGAAAACTATTCAGCGACTTGATTAACCAGAAGTGTGTTTATGTGTGGTGGTCCTCTTGTGTGTGAATAGCTTTATGAAAGAACCAACTGTGAGCTGCAGTAAACAGAGCCTAGCAGCGTACGTGAGGCGGCGGTCGGTTTCTGACACCGTTGTTGAGGCCATTTTACTGCCCGCCTGCCACTCGTATGACACCAACGTGGATCTCCTTTACGCGGGTAGGATCTTTTACCAGCATTGCCTGTAGAATGATAAAGGATTGGCTGTTGAAGGATGAAGCATACTGAGGGAGCCAAGGGTCTGTTTGTGGTAAACATTATGCCAATGGAATTTGATGGGTAGTTCTTAAAGCTGAAGTGGACGGATATTTTTTTTTTCTATGCACAGTAAGATGATTCATGAAGATGGACTAACATGCCCGGCCACACATGGTATTCTACCAGTAATTTATCATTACATAAAGTAAAAAGTTGTTCCCACACTCGATGGTAGCACCATCTTTTTCCAGAGGAACACATACAGTAGTACTTTACCAACATATGCTGATGTGAGCAAGGGAATTCTACTATTATATAAATTTCTTAACAATAAAAGAATAAATTTTTATGAGATTACCCACCTGTAATATTCAGTAAGAAAACAGCAAAAACTTTAGTCGTAGGAAGCACTGTGAATATAGTTGCGGTTACAAATGGCACCATTAGTGAATAGATTATTAAGTTTTATGATCAGAATATTTTCTTAGTGTGTACCTTAATGGCCAGTACTTGGTGTGAACATTACATTAGTTTACTAACCTGTCTGTATGACGCTCCATAACAACACGTTATAGAATCGTGTTAGCTTGCCCCCTCATGGCAACTTCATTAGCGTCCCAGAACAGCTTTCTACGTTCCTTATCAGTCTTGAATGTCTCAAACCTCTCTTTAAGGGGTTCGTGAGTGTGGCCTTGGAAGACAGAATATGGTTGTGGCTAGAATATGGTTGTGGCTGGTGGTGAGAGTCGGGGTTTCCCACCACTACATTAGTTGATAGGTTGGTAATTTGATCCAAGCCACGACGTCACACGTGTAAACAGTGATACTGATTGGCTCGTACGCTTTCATATTCGACGATATGGATGTTTGTTAACCAAGGGACCGGATGTTAAGATGTGGCTCTCATCATCAAGAACAGTTAGTTGGCTTATCTGCGTTGTTCATATGGGCGTCGATAGGGTAGCGTTCTCCGTGTTGATACGAATCTGCCTCACATTACAGTATGATTGTTGACACTTAGTGTGATGCCTCGTGGAAGCTGATCTAAGGGTAAGTTTATTTTAGCGACGTGCAGCATAATGAGCTAGGTTTACGGTGGGCGTGTGTGTGGGTTATTCTTGATGGCGGATGGATGTAGCAAGACTTGAAGCAACATGAGTTGCCGGCAGCCATGTGTGGTTGGGACAGCAGGAGCTCAGAACGGAGGAATGAGGAGTAGAGAGCCAGGGTAATGCATAGCGAGGAAATGCAGAGGCTGTAAGAAAAGTATAGGAGACAAGAGAGAGAAAGAGAAGAGAGAGAAAGGAGCTAATACATTAGGAGGCAGAGGATAGAGTTGGTTAACTAAGGAGAAAGGACTTAGAGAAGGAAAACCAGCGGACGGGAAGGAGGTTGGATCACATCCCTGCTTGACCAGCTGGTGGTCACTGACAATGTGTCCACTCTTTCCTCTGGCGCCTGGCACCCTCCTGCCTTCCCCTTTCTCCCCTCCCTCTCAACCACTTCCTCAGTTTGCTCTAGCACTAAGCTTCTCTGTTGCCCCTGTGGTCACTCCGGGCGTTTAAGGGTGCACGTGCGCGCCTGCGTACCGTCTCAACCTGGCAGGTCAAGTACATTTAGAGTGGTTCTTAAAACCTCGATGCATAGGGGCTAAGCGGTTTCAAGTTCTGGGTGTTAATAATGTTCGCTCTTATTGTACAGATGACACGTTTTCATTGTAGTGATTGCTTCAACAAGATTTCCATATCTCATGGCAGTAGATTAATTGTTTTAAAATGTAGATCGGATAACATGCCTTTTAGGATTTCCTGATAATACAGTACGTGATTTCATTCGCTCCCGTGGGTGTTATTTCTGACTGTTTCATTGAGGGCTGTAGCTAATCTATGAACACTTTAATACGTCGTATTTGTTCACATTGAAGAGTGATTGATAACGTAAGAGCATCCTAGTATGGGGTGCCATTACGTTGAAGACTTCCATCATGAGTTTAATCTTTCTCATGAAGGTTCACAAAATGTAGCTTACTGTACCAATGTCCAGAATGGAACAGGGCTTCCTGATATGCTTGCCGAAGATAAAGGTCATCTGGCTGAATTATTTCTTGATCATGCGATTAGCTCTTTCCTGTTAGATGTTTATTTACCTACGTATTTTTCTCCTTACCCTTTAACGTTGTAATTGAATGTTCTCACATTTAAGTCGGTTATTGGAATGAGAAACTACACCTGTACCAGTCCAGGCACTTGGGGACCAGCTTTTTAACCGTGGAGACGCCAGAAAACGCATGATTTACAGCTAACTTTTCGTCTGTAAAGGAAGTTGTACATCATTCCTTTCCACAAAGTTAGTCCCATTTTATATTGTGTACTTAGACTCCTTTTTTTTTCTTAGTAGCATTGTTAGCAGATATGACGAAGACAAGAGAAAAATGACCCAGTCATGGCTTTGAATGATATAAGTGATGATAAAGAGTACCGTTAGTTAGCATAAAGAGTGTATTAATTTAGCGCGTTTCACATCCCTTTCAGATTGCGAAAGCTGGTGTTTTTTTCTTAGGGGTTAGGGCATGGTTGCCAGTTTGAAAATAATAAAGATGAGGTTGTGATCGTAATACCCTGCAGGGTAGAGGTAATGCATATATAGTGGGTAGGATCATGGTGGAAAAGAGGTCGAGTGTTGTGCAACAACGGTTTTGATTATCAGGAACTCGGGTGTTCCATCAGTTGTTCCAGGTCATTAAGGAGGGAAAAGGAGAGGGGTTTCGACTCCACTGGAATCATACGGAATAGATATAAGCCATTCTCTTGCGAATACGTTGAAATCCTCTGCAGTGGCAGGGAGTCAGATAGTCGAAGAGTTGTACATAGTTGGAGGAAAGAAGGGAATGCACAAAACATGAAAACAAAAGTTATTAAGGGTAAGGGAATGTTGAGCCAGATAGCTTCCAAGTATGGAGATCCAAGATCTGTGACGTGAGCAGATGTTCTTGTGCTGAAGTAAACACAGACAGTAATGATGGTAGAGATTAGAGACTTAGTATTGAGGAGGAGAGGCAATTCTGGACAATTAGGTGTCAGAGAGATGACGATGATGATGATGATCGGGTAAGGACACAGACTTGTGGTGTTGCACAGAGGGAGGAAGGTTGGATCCGAGCTCGTGAAAGTTGCAGAAATGGGCAAAAGATTTACTCTGCAGGCACTGGAAATAACCTGATTTGCAACATGTGACTTGTTTTGTATTCATCTTCCTTTCATGTATTGTGCATTTGATGTGCTTTGACACTATAGTCACATTTATCTAAGGATTTTTGCAAAGTCTTCATATCGTATCAACATCTTTGGTTGTCCTGGACATATCAGCACTTTTGGTTGTCCCTGTAGCACCTCTATAATGCTATCCTAGTGGTGAAGTAACTGGGAGAGAGGCTTGATCTTTCCGCCCTTGAAACCATGTTGTCCTGAGTTGTGTAGATTTATTGAATTCCATTAAGGTGGCAGATTTAAAGTCAAGACTCTCAGATATATGCTCTTATTTTTTTCTGAAGACAGATTTCCTGGAATCAGGTCCTGGGGCAGAGTGGATGTGGATATGTCCTCAATTACATTCTCAAGGGTTTTACTGTTTAGTAGGACGTCGATTGGGTCGCGTGTCCATCAGATGGACACCAAATTGATATTGCTCTTCTCGTATCTCACTTATCTGCTGATAATCATATGTATGTTGGAAATGATGGTCCTTGATTGCGTCGTGCATATGAATAAAAGTGGTTGCGGTTGCGAATTGATTTGATTTACGTCTGCGAGGTTGTCATCGGCCCACTGGTCGACCGCTGGGCAGCCTGGCCAGTTCATATAATTCTCGCATCCCTGGAACATGAAGGATTGGTCTTCGATTTTTTTCCGGCTTCTCCAACCTGTCATGTACAAGTATCCTCTTGTCAAACGCGAAGGATGCACACACACACACACACACACACACACACACACACACACACACACACACACATCTTTTCTTTCATACTATTCGCCATTTCCCGCGTTAGCGAGGTAGCGTTAAGTACAGTGGACTGGGCCTTTGAGGGAATATCCTCACCTTCGATGTGGTAAACCGGGATTGAATCAGGGCATGTGAAGCGTCTGGGGTAAACCATGGAAAGCTGTGTAGGTATGTATATTTGCGTGTGTGGACGTATGTATATACATGTGTATGGGGGTGGGTTGGGCCATTTCTTTCGTCTGTTTCCTTGCGGTACCTCGCAAACGCTGGAGACAGCGACAAAGAAAAGAAAGAAAAAAAAAAATATATATATATATATATATATATATATATATATATATTATCCCTGGGGATAGGGGAGAAAGAATACTTCCCACGTATTCCCTTCGTGTCGTAGAAGGCGACTAAAAGGGAAGGGAGCGGGGGGCTGGAAATCCTCCCCTCTCATTTTTTTTTTAATATTTATACATATATATATATATATATATATATATATATATATATATATATATATATATATATATATATATATATATTATATTATATTATATTTCTTTCATACAAATTTGCCATTTCCCGAGTTAGCAAGGTAGCGTTAAGAACAGAGGACTGAGACTAAAGAGGGACACCCCTTACTTGGCCCCCTTCTCTATCTCTCCCCGTTTAGTCAATTTTACGACACGCAGGGAATACAATGGAAGTATTCCCTATCCCCAGGGATAATATATATATATATATATATATATATATATATATATATATATATATATATATATATATATATATATATATATATATATATATATGTGTGTGTGTGTGTGTGTTTGTGTGTGTGTGTGTGTGTGTGTGTGTGAGCAGAAAATCATAACAAACACGTGATTCGTAAATGTAGAAACACCACTAGAAGAAAATGGAAACAAGAAGCCTGAGCGCTGTATAACCATGTCTTCAGAGGATTATTTACATGTAAAAAAAAAAAATGGGTTCAAGTGACCTTGTAAATAGTGAGAGGCGAGGTGGCAGAAGGGTCTGCGTTGACCCATCCTCAGTCAGATCTTCCCTAGTTCGTTGCTTCGGGGGCATTTTTTCCGGTTTCATAGAGACTTCCTTCTTTCTCATAGCGTCGGTTTGATCTTCCAGAAGTTCACCCTCTCAGAAATATCAATTGGGAGAGAATGATTAAAAGTGGTATTCTCAGTGATTAAAGTGGTACTCTCAGTGACTGGCCAGCGACTCGACAATTCGTGCTCGTGAGTGACTGATTAGAGTACCACCCTGCGGTGTAATGATGCATAGTATAACACTAGCAGAACGAAACTTTTCCTGTAAGGTAGACTATTGAAAAAATTTTTAATTTTCCGAGGCTGGGTTTCTTAACCTTCCTGCGTCGTTCGTGGTTGTCATCTCATCTGCTATGGTAGGCCATATTCAGGCCAAGGTACTAAAGATTATTGAAATACAGGATGTACAACCATTATCATTTCATCTTTTTTCATGAATATTTTAAGTACTGCATATAAATGAGAAAAATTAAGTCTATAACTTATAGCAGTTTATAAAGATATAACACTGGGAAGTCTGACTGGCACTGTTGCTTCCAGACACCTGGCACCTCTTAGTTTGGACCAGTGCATGGATTATGACAACCTTAAGCTCTGAGTTTAGGTCTGTGTGTCTGTCAGTTGTGAATGAAGTTTCCAATTGGTAATGTTCATGATAGGAAAGAGGTGCCCACAGACATGAATAGTGCCTAACATGGAAAAAAAAAATTGAGGCAAAATATTTCGGCCTTAATACTCTAAAATATTAATTCCGATATTAGCACTAGCATACTTATCCTTCAGAGCACAGTCACTTAAATCATTTCTTTCTGGGTGAAGGTCCTCTGATACCTTTGGAGTATTGACAAAAGATGGATTCTGAAAAATTGCAGTCTTTTCTCAATTCTTGAGGTCAGCAAATCTTTCATGGAGCTAATATCTTAACATAGAAATTTTGCTGTTGTACTTATCATTTTGAGCATCATAAAGAAACTCAGCTGTGTCTTCTTGGGCTTTTAAAGGGAGATCTGATGGAATAGTCACTGTGTATAAAGGATGGGATTCAGAGAGTAGAAGGTGAAGACTGATAATGGGGAACTTCGCTTATAAAGAGATACGCTGGTACAATTTGGAATCTCATGGTGGTGGGTAATGATGAAGACATAAGTTTTTAGAGGATACAAAAAATTAACTATGCCACAATGGCATTGAGTATGCTAGGATGAGATGGACTGATACACCATCATTATTAGGTTTTATTGAGAATATTATATATGACACTAATTGGAAAAGGGGATCATATAATGCTTAAGTTTTAGCTATGTGGTTTTTTAACTTCCTCCAAAATTTGTAATTACTTTCCCTTGTCTTTTCTTTTCCATTTCATAATTCTCTCTATTTCAATTGAGGCCCTGCCGTGATGTGGACTTTTGTCCTTGACTGGAGCCTTCAAAATAGAAAATAAGTACATTAAAGAGCAGATTTGGGAAGGGCATGAAGATTTTTGTTTATTTTACTGAAACAAGCTGTAGCTTTAGTAAGAGATAGACTCAATGGTTAGTTTTACCATTTCATGTTCTGGTGAATTTTTTTAATATTTATATATTTTATTTGCTTTGTCGCTGTCTCCCGTGTTAGCGAGGTAGTGCAAGGGAACAGACAAAAGAATGGCCCAACCCACCCACATACACATGTATATACATACACGTCCGCACAGGCAAATATACATACCTATACATCTCAATGTATACATATATATACACACACAGACATATATACACATGTACATAATTCATAGTCTGCCTTTATTCATTCCCATCGCCACCTCGCCACACATGAAATAACAACCCCTTCCCCCCTCATGTGTGCGAGGTAGCGCTAGGAAAAGACAACAAAGGCCACATTCGTTCACACTCAGTCTCTAGCTGTCATGTAATAATGCACCGAAACCACAGCTCCCTTTCCACATCCAGGCCCCACAGAACTTTCCATGGTTTACCCCAGACGCTTCACATGCCCTGGTTCAATCCATTGACAGCACGTCGACCCCATTATACCACATCGTTCGAATTCACTTTATTCCTTGCACGCCTTTCACCCTCCTGCATGTTCAGGCCCCAATCACTCAAAATCTTTTTCACTCCATCTTTCCACCTCCAATTTGGTCTCCCACTTCTCCTCGTTCTCTCCATCTCTGACATATATATCCTCTTTGTCAGTCTTTCCTCACTCATTATCTCCATGTGACCAAACCATTTCAAAACACCCTCTTCTGCTCTCTCAACCTCACTCTTTTTATTACCACACATCTCTCTTACCTTATTATTACTTACTCGATCAAACCACCTCACACCACATATTGTCCTCAAACATCTCATTTCCAGCACATCCACCCTCCTGCGCACAACTCTATCCATAGCCCACACCTCGCAGCCATATAACATTGTTGGAACCACTATTCCTTCAAACATACCCATTTTTGCTTTCCGAGATAATGTTCTCGACTTCCACACATTCTTCAACGCTCCCAGAATTTTCGCCCCCTCCCCCACCCTATGATTCACTTCCGCTTCCATGGTTCCATCCGCTGCCAAATCCACTCCCAGATATCTAAAACACTTCACTTCCTCTAGTTGTTCTCCATTCAAACTTACCTCCCATTTGCACAACAAAATCTGTTGATAAATATTTATTCATGCAGTTCATCATCATTGATCCCGACATCAGAAATCTAGAAACTTCTGAACTCCAGAAAATTTTGTGAAGATTTGGTTTTGATAAAAGTAGTTTTTGTTTTAGGTATTGTTATTCCTCTTTAGGTTACAAGTATTGTGATTATGCACATATGAGAATTGGTGTGAGAAAAGCTAGTGAAATAGCATGTGTCAAGCTTGCTTGATGCACAGGAAGTTTTAAGTGTTTTTCTTTAGATTTTAAAACACGCTCAGAAATCTAGTGAAAATTGTAAATTGTTTAGGACTGGATTGTTAATGTTGTACCTATATTGTAAGCATTAACATTATTTTTTTTGATATTTTCCCTAGCTTCCTTTTGACATCTCTCCAGTATTTCACCTTCTTCAATTGCTTTACCAAGAAAGTTGGTAGTTTGTGTAAAACTGTAAGATGCAGCCCCTCAGTTTTCTTATTGTCTGTATATGTATTTATTCAGGTAGTGGATGCTGTTGCTGGATGGTATTCTTTTATAGGTAAAAATTACTACAGAAAGTGATTAAAAGTGGTAGTAAGTATGTTTTAATATGTTGGTGTGGTGTTACAGATTGTGACCACAGACCGGGACATCATGAAGAAGGAGCTCAAGAAGATGGCTCGAGAGCGGGATGAGGCCTTAAGCAGATTAGCAGCTACTGGCCACCACCCAGACCAACCTGCCAACTATGGTATGTCTACCTTCCATTCATGTTTCAACAATATCTTTCTCCCGTCTCCCATCTGTCATTTAGCTACTATCCCATGCTCTCTGTCATCTGTCTTACACTGGTTATCCTCTATTTTTTACCTGCTATGTTTTTTTTTTCTGTAATACTGTATTTTGTGTAACTCATCCTGCATTCAATGCCTCATTCTGTATACAACTCAATATTTAGCATCCCAACAAAGAGATGTTATCTTACTCTACCACACATTCCAAAACCTGATCTTTAGTTAGTTGTGTTATTAAGATTGTAGGACAGCTTGGACTTATATCTGTTTTGATAACTGCTGATGTTTAATGTGTTCATTGATTTAATTTTAAGCGAGAAACGTGTTTAGAAGGTGATACTGATGATCAAATCTAAGATATACTTGTTCAGGTCTGCAGTATAGTGAAACCTGGATTGTCATTAATTAGTAACAATGAAATGTTCAAAACACTGTATGTTGTCAATTTCGGTTGGTAACCCAAAGGGAAAAAAAAATCACTTTGTCTGTGCACCACACTACAGCAATTGGTGTACTCACCATCCGATGCTTTGTGGCCCTGGTAATTGTTTATTGTCACCAATGTGCTGTCTGGTGGGGTGTGTTGTTTGTCTTGCACATTGACAAATTCTGTGCACCCTGGATTACAATTGTGAACAATGGCCCCTTTCATGCATCATCAGCAATTGCCTGACAGCTCTTCAAAGCCATGTATGTCTCGCATGAAGTGCATGAAGAGCGTTTTAAGTCTCAAAAAGAAGATGGAATTTGTGCAAGAGGCTGGTTAAGGGCGAGTCCAAGGCAGCACTTTTGAAGGACTTCAGGATTGGCATTTACAGCATCATCAAGTAGAGAAGAAAATCAAGGCATTTGCTTATGTATGATAATATTTCCGATGTGCAGAACATTTTTAAATTATTAAAATTTTTAGATTATATGTAAGAAATAAGAAAGCCTTCATTATTCTCCCCCCACTTGCCATCCTATCACCCCTCACAAAGTAATCTTGTGCAAAAGGTTTACTATTTCTTAGAACTGTATATTTATGTTATATACCACTAATATTGGGTCTTTTTATCATATAAGAGTATGATAGAGAGAAACTTTATTTCCACATCTTTCTCACTTATAAGGTGATGTCAAATACACCATACACACCTCCTCTTGGCACTCAGTACTGAACCAGGTTCAGAGGAATTTATCAATACACCTTTCTTTTTATCTTCTGTTATATTTGAATCCTAATCTTTCTTCATAAAAAAAGCATCATACCAAGATGATATACTGTATGTGTACTTTCTGTGATGATCTATGATTGAATGAAATGTGATATTTTTTTCCCGGCTGTGAGAGTCAGCTGCTAGTGAATCTGTGGATAAGAGGTAGGTTTAGTCAGAATTCAAATGAGGATGGGAAACTTTAAATGCTCATATGAGTTGCAGATCAGCTTAACGTTCATTCTCGATATTACTTCTCAGAGTGGTATAAGGGTTAAGCAATTTGCTTGGAAGCTGGGTACTATAACATGCTTTGTTTGATGCTTCATAGGAATTTTTATTTGCTCTGTGAACCTCCAAGATTTTTCTTATGCACTTTTTAGTAATACAGCATTATATGAGAGTATTGTTATAACTTTAAAACTTTGTCTGGATTGCTTACTTTCATTTTCGATTGTGTCTCAGTATTTCTTGTGCATTCAGAAAACATTTTTGTTTTCTAACGCTACCTAAGGCATGGGACAGGTTATTGGAAATACTGTTGTATTTTTTGGCCTTTTTTGTTGTATATTAATTCCAAGTGTTGACTATATCACAAAAAAAGTTGGCATTGGGTCTTTGTCTTTGTACTAAGGATACAAAAAAGAAAGGTTTCTGATAAATGGATGATTTCGATGGTTTATGAGGTAACAGAGGTTAACACAGGAAAATAGATCTCTTTGAACATACCATGCATACATCCTTCCAGATTGTGAATGCATTATTTCATTAAGAAAATAGTGTAGATTACTACTTGTTTTCCAAACATGCAGCAGAAAGAGAATTTGATAGAATCTACTGATGGGTGACGTTTACTTGTCTTTCAAGGACTCGGAGATAAACATTGGAAGGTCTTATGAATGTTACATGTTAAGAACAGTTTCAGTGTAGGTCACCATCACCACAGAAATGTTTGACCATATGAGGGACTTTGGTGAGATTATTGGTAACTGACTTTGATATGTTTTACAGCATTATGAAGGTCAGCAGTAAAAAAGTAAATGATTTATCTCTTGCAAATCAAGCTTGGGTCGTTGTCTTTGCTTCAACCAGTTATGTAAATCAAGACAGATTTTGCTAGAAGTTTACCTTAAGCATTTTTCCAAATTTTTCATCCTCACAACTAGGATTTATCCTATAAGAGATAAGTTTAATTTTGCTGATGGGTTAACCTAAACCCTTTTATGAAGTAACTGATGTTCTGTGTCGAAAAATAATGTGAATGCAGTACATTGAGAACAGATCATACATGGGAAAATGACATTGAATTAAATATGCTCCTTTTGGGGAGACAGAGATCAGTTTAGTTATAGGTGTCCTGTTTTTATGAACATAGGGGAAAATTTTGAATGTGATTCCTTGTGTACAGTTCAAGTGACTTTGTACTTTTGGTATTTCCAATGATTTATAAAGGGCTATGATATAATTTTGATGAATATAATTTCCTTGATTACTGATTACTGTCTAGAGTATAACTTTTTTGAGGATTATTTGGAGATGGGGATAAAGAACCCCTTAGGATGAGCATTGTTTACATTTTTGTTGTAACTTGTTTTTCCCTGATTCATACTTATTTACACTAGCTTGTAAGCAATGCTTTGTGACAAAAAGGCCTTTTCCTCAACGGTAGTTGAACATGCAATAGATCAGATGGAATATACACATTATGAAGTTGCTGAATATATGTTCTGATAAATTTGTAAACATTCACTTTTATTGCAGGGACTTTAAAACAGGGTGGTGTGTCCATTAGTGACAAGACCTTGGCCTCACCCCGAGACTATGAAAGTCTTCAGATGAAGTGTGAGAAAGCCATGGCAGAGGTACAGGGACTTCTGAAGTAAGTTCACTGTAGATTTTGGGACTAACAATTTAATGTACATATTGATATTTGAATGATGATGTGCTTACCTAAATGCTTGTATTACTGTATGAAGACTTAAGTATCACATACAGACTGAATTTAATCTACTGAGAATGAGCTTAAGGCTCCATCAGTTGATGATTCCGTAATATAGATGTGCAGTAGAAAACTCATACCTTATGATGCTTGAAAGAATGTAGAGTTTCTAGAAAATCACGCATTTAGGACCTTTCTAAAGGCTCCTGGAGCTTAAGGCTGCACTTCTTCCAGTAGCAGGGCAATATAGACTCCTTTGGAATGAGATGTTCTTTGATGAGACTGTACTACCAGTGATTCGGCCTCACCAAAGGTGAATTTTCACTCACAGTGTAACCCACACAAGCAAAGTGTAGTAACACTTCATGCATAGTATACATAGATGCATGATAAAGTATCAGATAAACAAACTGATGATAGAATAGCCAGAATTGCAGGGCAGATATCAGAGAACAAATCATGTAGGTGTATGTTCAGTAAAGTATAGCCTATGTGTATGTAGGTAATAGAATGGTATAATGAGTGAATAAATGTAGGCAGGAGACAGAGGGTATTAAAGTCATATTTAGCTGAAATGCTGGAGGTGCCTTTCTATTCTTTTGTAATGTAAACTGATAGTAAGCAAGGGTGAAAATTTGTAAAGAACAACATGACATGGGTGAGAAGAGGGCAGTGAAGGCAATTGAACTTGGAAAAGAGACTTGTATGTAGAAATACCAGGATACATTGGTTTGAGTTTAAGGTGATAGAAATGAGAATAAGTGAAGTGAGGGGAATGGGTGAGGAATGAGAGGTATTTAAGGAAGCAATGCTAGCACTTGCAGAAGTTTGCGGGAAGTGGGACTTGGGCAAGTGACAAAAGATAGTGAATGGTGAGAAGATTAAGTAGAGGTGCTAGTGAAAAAGAAAAATGTATTTACAGAACTTACAAAGAAGGAGTGCAAGTGATTGGGAGATATAAAAGGAAAGCAGTTGGAGGTCAGGAAGAAGGTACAGGGGATGAAAGAAAAAGGGCAAATGAGAGTTGAGGTAATTGAGCATCAACAAACATCAAGGAATATGAGAAAATGTGTTGGAAGGAGGTTAATAGAATTAGAAAAATTAGAAGTAGGAGCAAACAGGCAAAATGGGGAAGTGGTAGTGATGTGGTAAGGAGGAAAAGGAGTGGATGCTTTGAAGTTTTTTGTGTTTGATGATAGGATGGCAGATGTAGGTAGTTTGGGTTATGGCATGTGGTTTGGTGAAGGGAAAATAGGTAATGAAAGTCTTGTGTAAGATGAAATGTGGCAAGGATGGTTGGTGTAGGTTGTTTGGGTCAGAGGGGTACACAAAGTGAGAGAGACATGGCAATTGTTTTGGTGAAGAGAAAAGAGGTAATGAAAGCCTTGTGCAAGATGAAATCTGGCAAGACAGTTGGAGTGGATGGTATTGCAGTTGAATTTCTTAAGAAACGGGGTGATTGTTCTGTTGATTGGTTAGTTAGATTTTTATTGTATGTATTGATCATGGTGAGGTATCTGAGGCATGTTAAGTGTTTGTATAGTGCTATTGTATAGATGCAATGGAGACACTGATGAGTGTCAGTTCCAGAGATTTAAGGTTGCACAGGAGAGTTGTGATTGAGAAGGTGGTTGCATACACTGAGCATCAGATGGGGGGGAAGAACTATGTGGTTTCAAAAGTGGTAGAGGATGCTTTGGAGTTTGCTTTGGAGATTGTGTGTGAGAAATACTAAAGAAACAGAAGGATTTTATATTTATATGGATCTGGAGGAAGCATATATTAGGGTTAATAGAGATGCTCTATGGAAGTTGTACAGATATATGTTAAGGGAGGAAAACTATCAGAAGCATTGGAGTTTTATCTAGAGAGAAAGGCATGTGCTCAAATAGTCAGAGAGAAGGGTGAATGTTTCCAGGAGGGGATGGGTCTGGTAGGGGTGTGTAAGTTTTTTTTTTTTTTTTTTTTTTTTCCCCGCGTCTGCGAGGTAGCGCAAGGAAACAGACGAAAGAAGTGGCCCAACCCACCCCATACACATGTTTATACATACGTCCACACACGCAAATATACATACCTACACAGCTTTCCATGGTTTAACCCAGACGCTTCACATGCCTTGATTCAATCCACTGACAGCACGTCAACCCCGGTATACCACATCGCTCCAATTCACTCTATTCCTTGCCCTCCTTTCACCCTCCTGCATGTTCAGGCCCTGATCACACAAAATCTTTTTCACTCCATCTTTCCACCTCCAATTTGGTCTCCCTCTTCTCCTCGTTCCCTCCACCTCCGACACATATATCCTCTTGGTCAATCTTTCCTCACTCATTCTCTCCATGTGCCCAGACCATTTCAAAACACCCCCTTCTGCTCTCTCAACCACGCTCTTTTTATTTCCACACATCTCTCTTACCCTTACGTTACTTACTCGATCAAACCACCTCACACCACACATTGTCCTCAAACATCTCATTTCCAGCACATCCATCCTCCTGCGCACAACTCTATCCATAGCCCACGCCTCGCAACCATACAACATTGTTGGAACCACTATTCCTTCAAACATACCCATTTTTGCTTTCCGAGATAATGTTCTCGACTTCCACACATTCTTCAAGGCTCCCAGAATTTTCGCCCCCTCCCCCACCCTATGATCCACTTCCGCTTCCATGGTTCCATCCGCTGCCAGATCCACTCCCAGATATCTAAAACACTTCACTTCCTCCAGTTTTTCTCCATTCAAACTCACCTCCCAATTGACTTGACCCTCAACCCTACTGTACCTAATAACCTTGCTCTTATTCACATTTACTCTTAACTTTCTTCTTTCACACACTTTACCAAACTCAGTCACCAGCTTCTGCAGTTTCTCACATGAATCAGCCACCAGCGCTGTATCATCAGCGAACAACAACTGACTCACTTTCCAAGCTCTCTCATCCCCAACAGACTTCATACTTGCCCCTCTTTCCAAAACTCTTGCATTCACCTCCCTAACAACCCCATCCATAAACAAATTAAACAACCATGGAGACATCACACACCCCTGCCGCAAACCTACATTCACTGAGAACCAGTCACCTTCCTCTCTTCCTACACGTACACATGCCTTACATCCTCGATAAAAACTTTTCACTGCTTCTAACAACTTATATGATATATTTATGGATGGGTTGGTGAAGGAGGTAAATGCAAGGGTCTTAAGAGAGAGGGGGGGAAGGTATGCAGACTGTAGGGAACTCCTGCCCATGGATAACTGGGGACCAGATGTTTTCTACCCAAGAGCTACTCGTTTTTTTAAGTTATGAACTTGATAACTTTTGACTTGGCTGGTCTTTTTTTATTAGTTTGTTGATCCTCATGCACAGTGTCCATTTCTTCTGCACTTTAGATTATAGTATTTGGCAGACAGATATATTGAATTCTTTTATTTCATTGATAAGATGCATCCTCAAAACCATGTCAGTACACAATGGTAATATCCCTTTAAACTATAGAAATCCCCCAACCTCATTTTTTCTTTTTCAGTTACTTTACTAAGCAGTTGGAATATTGCTTAAGGGTTTTTGGGGTGGCTGCCAGAGTTTTAAAGGCATTATTAGAATAAATTTCAATTAGTTTCTTCTATATGTTGTTATATGTAAAAATTCTGAAGAGTCTGGTGCTCTGTGCTAAAACATTTATGATAACTAAGTAGTGAGTACTTAATAGAGAGCATACATATAAATGAAGAGATTATGATTTTTGTTTTGTGAAATATAAAACCTAGTGTTAAAAGTACTTTTGTTTTTTCTTGCTATTCTTGGAATTCTATCTGAATGCACCAAGTTGTGTATTGTCAGATTTTGACAATTTTTATGATGGACAGTTTAGTTCTTGAAATTGCAAAATGTATTTCATTGTGTATCATGAGCTGTTATATGGTGTGATTGTTAAGTCTGTAAATTGATTTTTTCCAGGCAAAATATGGAGATAACTAGGAAGTATGAGAATTCAATGAAAGAGGTAGATTACTACAGAAAGCAAGAGCGGGCAGCTTATACAGCTCTTCAAAACTTAAGAATGCAGTATGAAGAGGTAAGCTGGGATTATGTAGAATTGTTTGTAGGAAATGTTGGTATGATTGGCATTATCAGGCAGAGTGATGGCTTCAGAAGTTGCTGTTGTCATTAATAGTCTGACATACCGATATTTTTGTTTTTGACATGGATACCATGGTTGTTTTGGGCTGTTTTCATTCAGTGATTCTTATTCCAGTTGCTCATTGATTGATAGCTAAAATGAAATTTGAGCTCTGATTTTCTGAAGTTATCATTTCTGTTTATACATTTCTTGAAATATGACGTGTTTTGTGTGAGTCTGAAGAACACATACACTTTAGATTTGAAGACACTTGACAGTTTTCTTAACTACTTATCATATCACTGCTTTACTCATTTTGCTCAAATTGAAGAATTCAACTAAATAAGGAAAACATATGATTTGCCAGCAAACCTCTATGCTGCTCAGAAATCTGCATGTACTCATCAAATCTATTTATCTACTTATCTGTTTGTGATCACTAACTTCATTCCCATTTATCTGGGAAGAGGTTGGAGCTGCTTATTATTTTATGTATTTTCATTTTATGCTCACTGGACCTTGATGCTAAACTTCTGTTATTTCTGCAGTTTATTGTAACTTCTTCCCAAGATGGGACAGTGCTGAGCAAAATAAAGATGAGAAATATATTATCACTCCATTCCCAATTCAGTGGGATGGGACAACTACACACAGCTTTTGCATCAAAATCCCCTCCCCCCTTTTTTTTTCTTATCAAACCCATGTCCAGTTTGATAACCACACAAGTAAAAATGCTTCCTACTTTTTCACTCTACACTCTGATGTGATTCAACAGTTAAGATCAAGAGCTCCATTTATAACAAGTTTCATACAAATAATGCTTCCATTTTAATTTGATCACTAGTTATTCCTCTAACATGTTCATCTGATGTGTCCCTAGCCTTAATCAAATTTCTCTCTACTTATATCCATCTCTTCCATGGTCTTGCTCTATTCCTTGTACTTTCTACAGTACTTCTTTATACCATATTGACCAGTGTATTATCTGCCATTTACCATAAGAGAACTCTCCCATGCACCTTCCTAATGAAATTCACACCATATAACTGTATCCCATCTTGATACTATCCACCCTCCTAATTCCATCTGTACTGTTCAGGTTGTTCATCTCTGCTGCTCTTAAATTTTACCTGTCATGAACAGTATAGTATGTTGAATTTGCCATTCATGCATAAGTGGTGAGATGAGTACACAATAGAAGATTGAAAAGAAGTTTAAGTTAGTCTGAGCTCAAGAATTGACCATAATTGTAACACATTCTTCTCTTGAACATGTAAATTTTGGAAGTCTCTTCCTCCTTTTGTCTTTCCTTCTTCATATAACCTTTTTGCCAGTAAGAGTTAGGTCTACAAATACTTGCAGAGCCATTACTGATTTCTGCTTTCTTTTCTTTTCACTTTGTTTCTTTTATCCAAGATTGGCCTTTGATGGAGCATATTTTCCCTTATGCCATATTGGTCAGTATATGAAAGAAATATTGACTGTTTTGCCCATATGTGATTGGGATTGAATCTAAGATCATCTGAATGATAGCCAGTCAATGCAGACCATTATCAGTCAAATGATCTTGGGTTTGATCCCAAGTACTTATGGGTGAAATTGTTTAAACTGTTGTCTTGTGTCAGTACACATTGAAAACAGGCAAAAAATGACCACATTCGTTCACACTTAGTTTCTAGCTGTCATGTGTAATGCACCGAAACCATAGCTTCCTATCCACATCCAGGCCCCACAGACTTTTTTTTTCCCCCCCATGCATGTTTGCCATTACCTACATAAGCAAGGTAGCATCAAAAACAGATGACTGAGCTTCAGAGGGGAAAATCCTCACTTGTCATGTATCTCTGTTCCTTCTTTTGGAAAAGTAAAACAGGAGGGGAGGATTTTCAGCCCCCAGCTCCCGCCCCTTTATTTGCCTTCTACAACACGCAGGAAATAAGTGGGAAGTATTCTTTCTTCCCATCCCCAGGGATATATTTATTTCATGCTTTATCACTGTTTCCCTGCATTAGTGAGGTAGTGCCAGGAACAGATGAAGAAAGGCCACATTCACACACATCCATGCTCTATCTCTCATGTGCAGTCTACTGAAACCACAGCTCCATATCCACTACCAGGCCCCTCAGACCTTTCCATGGTTTACCCCAGCTGCTTCACATGCCCTTGTTCAGTCAATTGACTGCACATAAATGCTGTATACCACATCATTACAATTCTCTCCCATACACACCTTTCACCCCACTGCATGTTCAGGCCCTAATCACTCAAAATCTTTTCCACTTCATCCATCCATCTTTAATTTGGTCTCATCGTTCCCTCCACTTTTGACACATACATCCTCTGTGCTTACCTTTTCTCAACCATTCTTCATATGTCCAAACCATTTCAGTACAAGTTCTTCAGCTCTCCCAACCACATTTTTTTCCCCATACCCCTCTCTTACCCTTTCATTGCTTACATGATTGAACTACCCTACACTACCTATTGTCCTGAGACGTTTCATTTCCAACACCTCCACGCTCCTCCATATGAAATTGTTGGGACTGTCATATCAAACAAACCCATTTTTGCCTTCCCAGATAATAATCTCTCTTTCCACATGTTTTTCAGTGCTACCTTAACCTTTGCCCTTCACCCACCCTGTGACACTTCTGCTTCCATAGTTCCATTTGCTACCATATCTACTCAAGGTGTCTGATACATTTCACTTTCTCCATATTTTCTCCTTTCAGTCTCACACCCCACATAACCTGGCCCCCTACTCTGCTGAACCTAATATCCTTGTTTTTATTCACATTTACTCTCAGTTTCATACTTGCACACACTATTCCAGACTCATTCACCATCTTTTGCAGTTTTGCACTTGAATCTACCACCATTGCAGTATCATCAGTAAACAGCAACTGACTTCCCAGGCCCTCTCATCCCTTACGTACTGCCTCCTCACCCTTTCTCCAAGACTCTTGCATTTACCTCCCTCACCACTCCATCCATAAACGATAAACCCCAGCTGCATGCCAGCTTTCACCTGTAACTACTCACTACTCTTTCTACCTGCACACATGTCTTACACTCTTGATGAAAATATCTCACTTCTAACAGATTTCCTCATGCCATATATTCTTAATACCTTCCACAAGGCACTTCTATCAACCCTGTCGTATGCTTTTTCCATATCCATAAATGCAACATACAGATCATTCTGTTTCTCTAAGTATATCTCACACACAGGCTTTAGAGCAACACCCCAGTCAAGTGATCTGTACTGCCTTCACCCTCTCAGTCACTAGCACTCAACAAACTTATACCTCTGTAGTTTGAACACTCCCCTTGTCCCCCCCTTTGCCTTTATACATTGGCACTGTATATGCTTTCTGCCAGTCCTCGGGCACCTTCCCATTATCTGTACATACATTGAAAATCCCAACTAACCATTCAGCAACACAGTTATCCTCTTTCTTAAGAAATCCATCTGCAAAGCTTTCACCATCTATTTTCTCCTCACCAATCTCCTTTCCGTGACTTACTCTCCAACCCAGACACCCAACATTTGCCATTGTATTATCAAACACATTCAACAATCCTTAGAAGTACTCTTTCCATCTCCTCACCTCATCATTACCAGTTACCACTTCCTCATTTGCTCCCTTCACCAATGGTTCCATTTGTTCTTTTTTTTGCACACTATTAAATACCTTCCAAAACATCGTATTCTCCCTGAAGTGTACTGGTAATTGCTCACCCCAACTCTTATTTGCTTTCTTTATCAACCCCTCTACCTTCTTCTTGACCTCTTGCTGCTTTCTCTAATACATCACCCAATCATTTGCCCTCATTCTTAGTAAGAACTTCCTTTATATTTCTCTTTTTCACTTGCAACTTTACTTCATCTCACCACCCACCACCCACCTCCTACCTTATGCAAGCCATGCACTTCTCTCTCAAATGCCAGCTCTGCTTCCCTAAATATCTCCGTTTCCTCACCCACTCCCCTAGCTTTTTTTGCTCTCACCTTTTGCCATTTTACACTTAGTCTCACATGTTATTTCTTTGCACAAGTCTTTTTTCCAAGTGCACAAACTTTTTACACTTATCACCTGTAACATATCCTTTTTTTTTTTTTCACATCTGCAATTCTTCACCCTGCTTCCCCTGTTGGCATATTCATTTCCAAAAGTCTCTTTGTCATGCCTGTCTGTTAGTATGTAATCCAGTAATGCTGCTGACTGTCTTTTGTACTCACATATGTATATTTCTATATGTCCCTCATTTTAAACCAGGTATTCCCAGTCACTAACCCTTTTGAAGCACACAACTCCACTATCTGTTCCATATCCATTCACGTTACTGAGTACCCCATGCCATATAGTTATAACATCAGTTGCCACATTACTCACCTTCTGCTTTCATTTGCCCTTCACTATCACCTAGTCTGTCACATAAAAACTGCTGTTTCACACACACAGCTTCTCCCAAAACACTTGCTTCTCATGATTTTTTTTCATGGCGCTAATAATCATCCATCTTTCACAGTCCGCTTTCATTTTTATGTCCTAGCCTAAGCCAGGTACCCAGTTTATCGACCATGGGAGGATGAACAGCTAGGTAGACTGTGGACCGACTTCTGCAATCAGAATTCATACCGATGTGGGCTTGACACCAGGATGGCCTGTGCCAGTGTTATGGTCATTAATGCTAACTGTTACAACACAGAGGTTTGTAGAGATGCTTTGAGAAGAGATGAGAAACATAGGGATCAGTATTTTATGGATAGGTGGATGATATAAGGAGAAATACTGTTTGTGATTTTTATGCGCAGTTAAAAAGGTATAAAAGATGTCATTCATGGACTTGAAGCAAAGTGTTTGTCAAATCTTTTCTTAAACGTGGAAAATTTGAATGGAAGAGTATGTGATATGGCAGTTGAAGGTATAATTTTTGGGCATTGGGTACCTGGTTAAATGAAAATTGTGAACAGTTTGCCCAGTTGTGTGCAGAAAAAGGATTGGCATTAAAGAACCTGGTTTGAAAATAGATGCATGCTTAAGTGTATCTAGGTTTGTGGTGTTTGGGGTAAATTGGCATTGTTTGATTTTGTAATAATTGACGGATATGTAAAGGAGATATTGCTATATATGACTGATGGGATTGTCAGCTGATGTGGTGTCTGATCATTTTTTGGTGGAAGTGAACAGGAAACTTTGTTGCGGCTTTGGGAGAAGAGGGAATGACGTAGATGGGAAGGAAGTTGTGAAAGTTGGCATTTCTGACAGATAGGTAGTAAGGTAGCTAATCAGAATTTAAGTTTTGACAGTTGTCTTCCTCAGTAGAGTATTTTCCTTGAGAAGACAACTTTTGAAGCATTGAGAATTAAATCATGATTAGTAGCTCTTGGTGAAAGTGAGTGATCTTGGAAAAGGGGCTTGAACACATAGATTTTTTAGAATAAATGAAACAGGGAAGTAGATTAGGAAGAGAAGGTATTTTGTGAAGCATTGCTTATGTATGGAGTTGAAGTGTATGGTGTGTGAAAGGTAGGACGTGGACATTTTAAAAAGGTTCATGAGTATTTGGATGAGAATAAGATGCTTGGAAAAAAAAAGAGAGGTGTATTATCAGCACCTGCAAAAAGGAGCATAAGTGAATAAGATGCTTGGAAAAAAAAGACAGGTGTATGGGCTGCACCTGCAAAAAAAGTAGTATAAGTGAATAGCAGGTGTATAAGAGAAAGATGTTTAAGGTCTAGAAGAAGGTCCTGGGGCTGAAAAAGAGAATAAATGAGAAAAGGTGTGAGAGAGTATTGGCAAACTTCATGGAGAATGAGAAATTGTTCTGAAAGACGATGAAAAGTGTGAAGAAATTAAGAGAACAGATGGGAGCATCAGTGAAGGGAGTAGATGAGGAGATGAAAATAGGAAAAGAATAGGTGAGGAAGAGATAGACTGAGTATTTTGAAGGGTTGGTGAATGTGTTAGATGATAGGGTGGCAGATGTCATGTGTTTGGGATGGTGTGTGTGAAGCAAGAGTCACTGCATATGGTTTAATGAAAAGGCCAGAGGTGTTAGAAGCCTTGTGTCAGATAAACTATGGCCAAGTAACTGGAATAGATGGGAATGTGGATAAATTCCTCAGGAAAGAGCATTGACGGTGATGTTGATTGGTAGATCAGGATTTTCATTGTATGCATGGCCTACAGTAAGGTTTGTTATGATGGGAAAAATCTCTCTGTAGTGCCATTGTACAAAAGCAAGATGAAGAGATGGATGGTTAGATCATAGAGGTAAAAGTCTGTTGAATATACTTGGTAAGTTTTACAACAATGGTGATTGGGAGGTTATTGGCATGCATAGAGCATCTGACTGGGGAGGAGTAATTTGGCTTCATGAGTGGTAGAGAATGTGTGGATTTGTATGTGGAAGTTTTTGTACCTGGAAAAAGTGTGCAGTAGAGTTGATAAATAGGTCTTGTGCTACATATATATGATGTAGAAGGAAAGCAACTAAATGCTGTGAGTTTTTGTTGGGAGAGTAAGACATATGTGCAGTTAGGAAGGAGGAAGGTAAGTGATTCCAGTTTAAGTTGGGTGTGTGAGAAGGCTGTCACCATGACTTTTTAATATGCTTATGGATTGGATGGTGAGGGAGATAAGGGCAAGAGGCTTGGATAGAGGAGCAGATCTATAGTATTTTAAAGGGGGAATAAGGTAGGTGAGTTAGTTGCTGTTTTTCAGATGATAAGGCCCTGTTGGGAGACTCAGAAGAAACTAAAGAAGTTGGCATCTAAGTTTAGAAAAATGTGTAAAAGGAGGAATGTGAGAGTTAGTGTGAATAAAAGTAAAGGAATGAGGTTTAGTAAGGGGGTTAGACAGGGTGGTTTCAACGGAGAAAACCTTGAGGGAGTGCAGTGTTAAGTACCTGGAAGTGGACATGTTGGCGAATGGAATTGTGGGAGCTGGAGTGAATCATAGGGTGATAGAGAGGGAAAAGGTCTTGGGTGCATTTAGATATGTTTGCAAGGAGTATTCATTGCCTGTTAGGATAAAGATAAGTGTGTTTGATGGTAGTCCTGGTAGTGTTTGGCTTTAAATGCAAAAAATGGGAGAGGGCGTACGTGTTGGATATAGAATGCCTAGGGATAGTGTTTGGTGAGAGAGGGAATGATACTTTGAGAGAGATATGTGTTAGCAAGTAGAGTGTGATTGAGAGAGGTGACTATGGTGTGCTGGAATGGTTTGAACAGTTGGAGAGGATTAGCGAAGAGAGACTACGAGGATGTGCTTGTAGAAGTGGAGAGAGCAAGGGAGAAGGTGGGACTGGGATGATGGAAGGATGGAGTGAAAGCGGCTTTAGAGTTTGTTGGGCATGAACATTCAGAAGATGATGCATGGAGTTAAGCAAGTTAGATTGAAATGGTAGATCGGAGGGGACATGCTATTAGTGGGCAAAACCAGCCCAATCTGTGGGGAATGGTTTGAATGAGGGCTTTGATTTTGGTGCGTTATGTAGAAAATTATATTAGACAAGAAGTAGATGTGCTAGCAAACGAGGGCATTCTTCATCTATTCAGGCATTCTTTCTAACATTGGAGATGGCAAACAAGCATAAATATTTCTCAAAGTTATCTGTAGTGCTTTATTTAACTACTTTTGATGATAAATCATTCCAAATGATAACATTCTCATTGCAAAGAGAGTACTTTCATTCAAAGAGTAGTTTGTGTTTAAGTTTTATTGCCTTCTATATTTTTATTTATTATTTATTTATTATTTTATTTTGCTTTGTCGCTGTCTCCCGCGTTTGCGAGGTAGCGCAAGGAAACAGACGAAAGAAATGGCCCAACCCACCCCTATACACATGTATATACATACACGTTCACACATGCAAATATACATACCTATACATCTCAATGTACACATATATATACACACACAGACATCTACATATATACACATGTACATAATTCATACTGTCTGCATTTATTTATTCCCATCGCCACCTCGCCACACATGGAATAACATCCCCCTCCCCCCTCATGTGTGCGAGGTAGCGCTAGGAAAAAACAACAAAGGCCCCATTCGTTCACACTCAGTCTCTAGCTGTCATGTAATAATGCCGGAAACCACAGCTCCCTTTCCACATCCAGGCCCCACAGAACTTTCCATGGTTTACCCCAGACGCTTCACATGCCCTGATTCAATCCATTGACAGCACGTCGACCCCGGTATCCAACATCAATCCAATTCACTCTATTCTTTGCCCACCTTTCACCCTCCTGCATGTTCAGGCCCCGATCACTCAAAATCTTTTTCACTCCATCTTTCCACCTCCAATTGGGTCTCCCACTTCTCCTCGTTCCCTCCACCTCCAACACATATATCCTCTTGGTCAATCTTTCCTCACTCATTCTCTCCATGTGCCCGAACCATTTCAAAACACCCTCTTCTGCTCTCTCAACCACGCTCTTTTTATTTCCACACATCTCTCTTACCCTTACATTACTTACTCGATCAAACCACCTCACACCATATATTGTCCTCACACATCTCATTTCCTGCACGTCATCCCTCTTGCGCACAACTCTATCCATAGCCCACGCCTCGCAACCATACAACATTGTTGGAACCACTATTCCTTCAAACATACCCATTTTTGCTTTCTGAGATAATGTTCTCGACTTCCAAACATTCTTCAAGGCTCCCAGGATTTTTGCCCCCTCCCCCACCCTATGATTCACCTCTGCGTCCATGGTTCCATCTGCTGCCAGATCCACTCCCAGATATCTAAAACACTTTACTTCCTCCAGTTTTTCTCCATTCAAACTTACCTCCCAATTGACTTGACCCTCAACCCTACTGTACCTAATAACCTTGCTCTTATTTACATTTACTCTCAACTTACTTCTTTCACACACTTTACCAGACTCAGTCACCAGCTTCTGCAGTTTCTCACATGAATCAGCCACCAGCACTGTATCATCAGCAAACAACAACTGACTCACTTCCCAAGCTCTCTCATCCCCAACAGACTTCATACTTGCCCCTCTTTCCAAAACCCTTGCATTCACCTCCCTAACAACCCCATCCATAAACAAATTAAACATCCATGGAGACATCACACACCCCTGCCGCAAACCTACATTCACTGAGAACCAATCACTTTCCTCTCTTCCTACACGTACACATGCCTTACATCCTCGATAAAAACTTTTCACTGCTTCTAACAACTTGCCTCCCACACCATATATTCTTAATACCTTCCACAGAGCATCTCTATCAACTCTTATCATATACCTTCTCCAGATCCATAAATGCTACATGCAAATCCATTTGCTTTTCTAAGTATTTCTAAGTATTGGACGGTATTGCAGTGGAATTTATTAAAAAAGGGGATGACTGTATTGTTGACTGGTTGGTAAGGTTATTTAATGTATGTATGATTCATGGTGAGGTGCCTGAGGATTGGCGGAATGCTTGCATAGTGCCATTGTACAAAGGCAAAGGGGATAAGAGTGAGTGCTCAAATTACAGAGGTATAAGTTTGTTGAGTATTCCTGGTAAATTATATGGGAGGGTACTGATTGAGAGGGTGAAGGCATGTACGGAGCATCAGATTAGGGAAGAGCAATGTGGTTTCAGAAGTGGTAGAGGATGTGTGGATCAGGTGTTTGCTTTGAAGAATGTATGTGAGAAATACTTAGAAAAGCCTTCTGTATATATATATATATATATATATATATATATATATATATATATATATATATATATATATATATATATATATATATTTTTTTTTTTTTTTTTTTTTTTTTTTTTTGCCGCTGTCTGCTGCGTTTGCGAGGTAGCTCAAGGAAACAGACGAAAGAAATGGCCCAACCCACCCCCATACACATGTATATACATACACGTCCACACACGCAAATATACATACCTACACAGCTTTCCATGGTTTACCCTAGAGGCTTCACATGCCCTGATTCAATCCATTGACAGCACATCAACCCCGGTATACCACATCGATCCAATTCACTCTATTCCTTGCCCTCCTTTCACCCTCCTGCATGTCCAGGCCCCGATCACACAAAATCTTTTTCACTCCATCTTTCCACCTCCAATTTGGTCTCCCACTTCTCCTCGTTCCCTCCACCTCCGACACCGACACATATATCCTCTTGGTCAATCTTTCCTCACTCATTCTCTCCATGTGCCCAAACCATTTCAAAACACCCTCTTCTGCTCTCTCAACCACGCTCTTTTTATTTCCACACATCTCTCGTACCCTTACGTTACTTACTCGATCAAACCACCTCACACCACACATTGTCCTCAAACATCTCATTTCCAGCACATCCACCCTCCTGCGCACAACTCTATCCATAGCCCACGCCTCGCAACCATACAACATTGTTGGAAGCACTATTTCTTCAAACATACCCATTTTTCCTTTCCGAGATAAAATGATTTATTTTATTTATTTATTTTGCTTTGTCATTGTCTCCAGCGTTAGCAAGGTAGCGCAAGGAAACAGACGAGAATGGCCCACCCCATCCACTTACACATGTATATACATACATGTCCACACATGCAAATATACATACCTATACATCTCAATGTATACATATATATACACACACAGACATATACATATATACACATGTACATAATTCATACTGTCTGCCTTTATTTATTCCCATCGCCACCTCGCCACACATGGAATAACAACCCCCTCCCCCCTCATGTGTGCAAGGTAGCGCTAGGAAAAGACACCAAAGGCCCCATTTGTTCACACTCAGTCTCTAGCTGTCATGTAATAATGCACCAAAACCACAGCTCCCTTTCCACATCCAGGCCCCACAGAACTTTCCATGGTTTACCTCAGACACTTCACATGCCCTGGTTCAATCCATTGACAGCACGTCGACCCCTGTATACCACATCGTTCGAATTCACTTTATTCCTTGCACACCTTTCACCCTCCTGCATGTTCAGGCCTCGATCACTCAAAATCTTTTTCACTCCATCTTTCCACCTCCAATTTGGCCTCCCACTTCTCCTCGTTCCCTCCACCTCTGACACATATATCCTCTTGGTCAGTCTTTCCTCACTCATTCTCTCCATGTGACCAAACCATTTCAAAACACCCTCTTCTGCTCTCTCAACCACACTCTTTTTATTTCCACACATCTCTCTTACCCTTACATTACTTACTCGATCAAACCACCTCACACCACATATTGTCCTTAAACATCTCATTTCCAGCACATCCACCCTCCTGCGCACAACTCTATCCATAGCCCACACCTTACAACCATACAACATTGTTGGAACCACTATTCCTTCAAACATACCCATTTTTGCTTTCCGAGATAATGTTCTCGACTTCCAAACATTCTTCAAGGCTCCCAGGATTTTCGCCCCTCCCCCACCCTGTGATTCACTTCCACTTCCATGGTTCCATCTGCTGCCAGATCCACTCCCAGATATCTAAAACACTTTACTTCCTCCAGTTTTTCTCCATTCAAACTTACCTCTTGATTGACTTGACCCTCAACCCTACTGTACCTAATAACCTTGCTCTCAACTTTCTTCTTTCACACACTTTGCCAAACTCAGTCACCAGCCTCTGCAGTTTCTCACACGAATCAGCCACCAGCCACCAGCTGATGATACATCAGCGAACAACAACTGACTCACTTCCCAAGCTCTCTCATCCACAACAGACTGCATACTTGCCCCTCTTTCCAAAACTCTTGCATTCACCTCCCTAACAACCCTATCCATAAACAAATTAAACAGCCATGGAAACATCACACACCCCTGCCGTAAACCTACATTCACTGAGAACCAATCACTTTCCTCTCTTCCTACATGTAAACATGCCTTACATCCTCGACAAAAACTTTTCACTGCTTCTAACAACTTGCCTCCCACACCATATATTCTTAATACCTTCCACAGAGCATGTCTGTCATCTCTATCATATGCCTTCTCCAGATCCATAAATGCTACATACAAATCCATTTGCTTTTCTAAGTATTTCTCACATACATTCTTCAAAGCAAACACCAGATCCACACATTCTCTACCACTTCTGAAACCACACTGATCTTCCCCAATCTGATGCTCTGTCCATGCCTTCACCCTCTCAATCAATACCCTCCCATATAATTTACCAGGAATACTCAACAAACTTATACCTCTGTAATTTGAGCACTCACTCTTATCCCCTTTGCCTTTGTACAATGGCACTATGCAAGCATTCTGCCAATCCTCAGGCACCTCACCATGAATCATACATACATTTAATAACCTTACTAACCAGTCAACAATACAGTCACCCACTTTTTTAATAAATTCCACTGCAATACCATCCAAACCCACTGCCTTGCCGGCTTTCATCTTCCGCAAAGCTCTTACTACTTCTTCTCTGTTTACCAAATTATTTTCCCTAACCCTCTCACTTTGCACACCACCTCGACCAAAACACCCTATATCTGCCACTCTATCATCAAACACATTCAACAAACCTTCAAAATACTCACTCCATCTCCTTCTCACATCACCACTACTTGTTATCACCTCCCCATTAGCCCCCTTCACTGAAGTTCCCATTTGCTCCCTTGTCTTACACACTTTATTTACCTCCTTCCAGAACATCTTTTTATTCTCCCTAAAATTTAATGATACTCTCTCACCCCATCTCTCATTTGCCCTCTTTTTTTTACCTCTTGCACCTTTCTCTTGACCTCCTGCCTCTTTCTTTTATACATCTCCCACTCATTTGCATTTTTCCTTGCAAAAATCGTCCAAATGCTTTTCTCTTCTCTTTCACTAATAATCTTACTTCTTCATCCCACCACTCACTACCCTTTCTAATCAACCCTCCTCCCACGCATCTTTTGCGCAAGCCATTGCTGCTTCCCTAAATACATCCCATTCTTCCCCCACTCCCCTTATGTCCTTTGTTCTCACCTTTTTCCATTCTGTATTCAGTCTCTCCTGGTACTTCCTCACACAAGTCTCCTTCCCAAGCTCACTTACTCTCACCACTCTCTTCACCCCAACATTCTCTCTTCTTTTCTGAAAACCCCTACAAATCTTCACCTTCGCCTCCACAAGATCAGACATCCCTCCAGTTGCACCTCTCAGCACATTAACATCCAAAAGTCTCTGTTTCGCACGCCTATCAATTAACACGTAATCCAATAACGCTCTCTGGCCATCTCTCCTACTTACATCGTATACTTATGTATATCTTGCTTTGTAAACCAGGTATTCCCAATCACCAGTCTTTTTTCAGCGCATAAATCTTCAAGCTCTTCACCATTTCCATTTACAACACTGAACACCCCATGTATACCAATTATTCCCTCAACTGCCACATTACTCACCTTTGCATTCAAATCACCCATCATTATAACCCATTCTCGTGCATCAAAACCACTAACACACTCATTCAGCTGCTCCCAAAACACTTGCCTCTCATGATCTTTCTTCTCATGCCCAGGTGCATATGCACCAATAATCACCCATCTCTCTCCGTCAACTTTCAGTTTTACCCATATCAATCTAGAATTTACTTTCTTACACTCTAGCACGTACTCCCACCACTCCTGTTTCAGGAGTAGTGCTTGCTCTTGTCCTATCACTAACCCCTGACTTTACTCCCAAGACATTCCCAAACCACTCTTCCCCTTTACCTTTTAGCTTCGTTTCACTCAGAGCCAAAACATCCAGGTTCCTTTCCTCAAACATACTACCTATCTCTCATTTTTTCTCATCTTGGTTATATCCACACACATTTAGACACCCCAATCTGAGCCTTGGAGGAGGATGAGCACTCCCTGTGTGATTCCTTCTTCTGTTTCCCCTTTCAGAAAGTTGAAATACAAGGAGGGGAGGGTTTGTAGCCCCCCGCTCCCGTCCCCTTTAGTCGCCTTCTACAACACGTGAGGAATGTGTGGGAAGTATTCTTTCTCCCCTATCCCCAGGGGTATGTGAAAAAAGAAATACAGATAATATATATTTTTTTTTTTTTTTTTTTTTTTTGCCGCTGTCTCCCGCGTTTGCGAGGTAGCGCAAGGAAACACACGAAAGAAATGGCCCAACCCACCCCCATACACGTGTATATACATACACGTCCACACACGCAAATATACATACCTACACAGCTTTCCATGGTTTACCCTAGACGCTTCACATGCCCTGATTCAATCCACTGACAGCACGTCAACTCCGGTATACCACATCGATAATATATGTATATATATATATATATATATATATATATATATATATATATATATATATATATATGTACATGTGTATGGGGGGGGGTTGGGCCATTTCTTTCGTCTGTTTCCTTGCGCTACCTCGCAAACGCAGGAGACAGCGACAAAGTATTAAAAAAAAAAAAAAAAAATATATATATATATATATATATATATATATATATATATATATATATATATATATATATATATATATATATATATATATATAGTTATATATATATTTATATTTATATATATATATTTTTTTTTTCAAACTATTCGCCATTTCCCGCGTTAGCGAGATAGCGTTAAGAACAGAGGACTGGGCCATTGAGGGAATATCCTCACCTGGCCCCCTTCTCTGTTCCTTCTTTTGGAAAATTAAAAAAAATTGAGAGGGGAGGGTTTCCAGCCCCCTGCTCCCTCCCCTTTTAGTCGCCTTCTACGACACGCAGGGAATACGTGGGAAGTATTCTTACTCCCCATCCCCAGGGAAATATATATATATATATATATATATATATATATATATATATATATATATATATATATATGGTAGAGGATGTGTGGATCAGGTGTTTGCTTTGAAGAATGTATGTGAGAAATACTTAGAAAAGCAAATGGATTTGTATGTAGCATTTATGGATCTGGAGAAGGCATATGATAGAGTTGATAGAGATGCTCTGTGGAAGGTATTAAGAATATATGGTGTGGGAGGCAAGTTGTTAGAAGCAGTGAAAAACTTTTATCGAGGATGTAAGGCATGTGTACGTGTAGGAAGAGAGGAAAGTGATTGGTTCTCAGTGAATGTAGGTTTGCGGCAGGGGTGTGTGATGTCTCCATGGTTGTTTAATTTGTTTATGGATGGGGTTATTAGGGAGGTGAATGCAAGAGTTTTGGAAAGAGGGGCAAGTATGAAGTCTGTTGTGGATGAGAGAGCTTGGGAAGTGAGTCAGTTGTTGTTCGCTGATGATACAGCGCTGGTGGCTGATTCATGTGAGAAACTGCAGAAGCTGGTGACTGAGTTTGGTAAAGTGTGTGAAAGAAGAAAGTTAAGAGTAAATGTGAATAAGAGCAAGGTTATTAGGTACAGTAGGGTTGAGGGTCAAGTCAATTGGGAGGTAAGTTTGAATGGAGAAAAACTGGAGGAAGTAAAGTGTTTTAGATATCTGGGAGTGGATCTGGCAGCGGATGGAACCATGGAAGCGGAAGTGGCTCATAGGGTGGGGGTGGGGGCGAAAATCCTAGGAGCCTTGAAGAATATGTGGTAAGTCGAGAACATTATCTCGGAAAGTAAAAATGGTTATGTTTGAAGGAATAGTAGTTCCAACAATGTTGTATGGTTGCGAGGCGTGGGCTATGGATAGAGTTGTGCGCAGGAGGATGGATGTGCTGGAAATGAGATGTTTGAGGACAATGTGTGGCGTGAGGTGGTTTGATCGAGTAAGTAACGTAAGGGTAAGAGAGATGTGTGGAAATAAAAAGAGCGTGGTTGAGAGAGCAGAAGAGTGTGTTTTGAAATGGTTTGGGCACATGGAGAGAATGAGTGAGGAAAGATTGACCAAGAGAATATATGTGTCGGAGGTGGAGGGAACAAGGAGAAGAGGGAGACCAAATTGGAGGTGGAAAGATGGAGTGAAAAAGATTTTGTGTGATCGGGGCCTGAACATGCAGGAGGGTGAAAGGAGGGCAAGGAATAGAGTGAATTGGAGCGATGTGGTATACCGGGGTTGACGTGCTGTCAGTGGATTGAATCAAGGCATGTGAAGCGTCTGGGATAAACCATGGAAAGCTGTGTAGGTATGTATATTTGCGTGTGTGGACGTATGTATATACATGTGTATGGGGCTGGGTTGGGCCATTTCTTTCGTCTGTTTCCTTGCACTACCTCGCAAACGCGGGAGACAGCGACAAAGCAAAAAAAAAAATATATATATATTTATTAAAAAAGGGGGTGACTGTATTATTGACTGGTTGGTAAGGTTATTTAATGTATGTATGACTCATGGTGAGGTGCCTGAGGATTGGCGGAATGCATGCATAGTGCCATTGTACAAAGGCAAAGGGGATAAGAGTGAGTGCTCAAATTACAGACGTATAAGTTTGTTGAGTATTCCTGGTAAATTATATGGGAGGGTATTGATTGAGAGGGTGAAGGCATGTACAGAGCATCAGATTGAGGAAGAACAGTGTGGTTTCAGAAGTGGTAGAGGATGTCTGGATCAGGTGTTTGTTTTGAAGAATGTATGTGAGAAATACTTAGAAAAGCAAATGGATTTGTATGTAGCATTTATGGATCTGGAGAAGGCATATGATAAAGTTGATAGAGATGCTCTGTGGAAGGTATTAAGAATATATGGTGTGGGAGGCAAGTTGTTAGAAGCAGTGAAAAGTTTTTATCGAGGATGTAAGGCATGTGTACGTGTAGGAAGAGAGGAAAGTGATTGGTTCTCTGTGAATGTAGGTTTGCGGCAGGGGTGTGTGATGTCTACATGGTTGTTTAATTTGTTTATGGATGGGGTTGTTAGGGAGGTAAATGCAAGAGTTTTGGAAAGAGGGGCAAGTATGAAGTCTGTTGTGGATGAGAGAGCTTGGGAAGTGAGTCAGTTGTTGTTCGCTGATGATACAGCGCTGGTGGCTGATTCATGTGAGAAACTGCAGAAGCTGGTGACTGAGTTTGGTAAAGTGTGTGAAAGAAGAAAGTTAAGAGTAAATGTGAATAAGAGCAAGGTTATTAGGTACAGTAGGGTTGAGGGTCAAGTCAATTGGGAGGTAAGTTTGAATGGAGCAAAACTGGAGGAAGTAAAGTGTTTTAGATATCTGGGAGTGGATCTGGCAGCGGATGGAACCATGGAAGCGGGAGTGGATCATAGGGTGGGGGAGGGGGCGAAAATCCTGGGAGCCTTGAAGAATGTGTGGAAGTCGAGAACATTATCTCGGAGAGCAAAAATGGGTATGTTTGAAGGAATAGTGGTTCCAACAATGTTGTATGGTTGCGAGGTGTGGGCTATGGATAGAGTTGTGCGCAGGAGGATGGATGTGCTGGAAATGAGATGTTTGAGGACAATGTGTGGCGTGAGGTGGTTTGATCGAGTAAGTAATGCAAGGGTAAGAGAGATGTGTGGAAATAAAAAGAGCGTGGTTGAGAGAGCAGAAGAGGGTGTTTTGAAATGGTTTGGGCACATGGAGAGAATGAGTGAGGAAAGATTGACCAAGAGGATATATGTGTCGGAGGTGGAGGGAATGAGGAGAAGTGGGAGACCAAATTGGAGGTGGAAAGATGGAGTGAAAAAGATTTTGTGTGATCGGGGCCTGAACATGCAGGAGGGCGAAAGGAGGGCAAGGAATAGAGTGAATTGGATGGATGTGGTATACCGGGGTTGACGTGCTGTCAGTGGATTGAATCAGGGCATGTGAAGCGTCTGGGGTAAACCATGGAAAGCTGTGTAGGTATGTATATTTGCGTGTGTGGACGTATGTATATACATGTGTATGGGGGTGGGTTGGGCCTTTTCTTTCGTCTGTTTCCTTGCGCTACCTCGCAAACGCGGGAGACAGCGACAAAGCAAAAAAAAAAATATATATATATATATATATATATATATATATATATATATATATATATATCTGATGCCTCTTCCCTCCTGGAACTCCCTTAAGGGGTTGGCCATAGCTTTAGAGTCTCCATAACTAAACTTTTCAACCATTGTTATGAATGAATAAGACAAATATCTGAAATATCTTCTTAGATTAAAATTATTAAAGTCTTAATGTTCAATGACTGTATGAAATCTCCTCTGATCTTTCTTTTTTCTGAGATTATGAAGTTCAAGTCACATAGTCAGTTCTAATAGGATTTGTTTCTCAGTTCAGGAATCATCTTGGTAGCTTGCTGCTGTACTCCATTGTCTTTTGTCAAGTAGGGTGATCAAAACTAAACACAGTATTCAAGGTAGGGATGCACCATTGAATTGTAGAGAGTGAGGATTGGTTTCTTATGCTTAAATTTGAGTTCCCTACCTATGAATCCTAGATTTTTTTTTCAGTTTCTGTGCACTGCTGGCAGATTTATGCCATCAGATATTCTTGCACCTAAATCTCTTTCATCATTTACTTTTTGTAACTCAGAGAATTCATATTGCCTTCTTGTTTTTTCTTTTTATGTGTAAGATTTTGGACTTGCCACCATTAAGATTTATTTGCCACCAGTTAGGCAAGTTCGTCAGTTTGCCCATGTCAGCTTGAAGCTGTAGACATTCACTTTCTGTTGTAGCTTTATTTTCCAGCTTTGTATTGTCTTTGCATTTTGATATCTTACAACTTGTTCAAAAACTGATCTCTGTTTCATCTAACCATTCTGAGGCTTCACCATTAATCATCACTTTTTGTTTATGGCCAGCCAGCAAATGTTTGTAACACAAAGTACAAAACCATCTATCCTATGTGGCTTAAATTTTGCTGATAATCTTTGATGGGAGACGTAAGTGAATGCTTTCTGAAAATCTAAGTAGTTGACACAAATTGCTGTACATTGATCATACATTTTGATAACATTGTAAAATAGATCAAGCAGATTTGTCAGACATGAAACGTTTTATCAGAAACTTTGTTGAGAATTGTTGATTAAGTGGTGATGCTCTAACTGATTTGTAGTCTTGTCTTGAATGATGGTTTTCATAAGTTTACCAGCTAAGGACGTTAAGCATATCTATGATAATTTCCTGGCAGGGACTTTTTCCTTGTTTGAATATCATTGCTATGCTGGCACACTTCTTGGCCTCTGGAATTTTCTCTGTAGTAAGTGACTTATTACAAAGAGCAGTCATTGTCTTAACTGTCTCATTTATTTTCATTCGTTTTTTTTCCTTAAATGATACATCAGAATCTGGTATTTTATATACACTCATTCCATTTAATGCATGTATATCAGTGTCTTGCAAAATATTTTTGCTCTCCTAGTAGTGGGGATCTGGGACTTGAAATGCATCATTGGTGTTAAGTACAGATGGAAAATAAATCCTTCAAGATCTTTGGCCTGACTTTGTTGTCTTGAACCGCATTACCAATTTCTGTTGTAAATGTACTGTTTAATAGGGTAAAGAATCTTGTTTCTGTCATGAGTAAAGTATAGAATTCTTTAGGATTTGTTTTTTATTTTAGATAGTATTTGTATCAGATTGATATTGACAGTTTTTTAAAAAAAAAATTTAGTTTTTCCATACAAATTTACATGATTTATTGATCAGTCTTTAGCTGAAAATGCCACCATCTGTGGTATCATATTTTCCTCTAATTCTGCTGAGTATGATTCCTAATACTGTCTTTTTTTTCCACTCACTCCCATTAAACCTATATTTTCCTTGCTTAAGGTCTGATGGGTACTATACCAGCTACAAGTGGGTGAGGTGTGTAACCTTGACGGCATATCTCCTGATGGCCTAAGGGGGTGTGCCTCTGAGTTAGCTCCAATTCTTACACACCTATTTTGTCTCATTCTATGAATCCAAACTTTCCCTTTTCTTGGAAGGATACCTTTGTGCAGCCTATCCTTAAGAAAGAAAACTCTTAACCTTTGTATTACCATCACTCACATTTGGCATCTCTAATATCTTGGACTGTACTCATCTCTTACTCTCTCAGGCACTTACAAACTGATTCCTTTCTTTCAGATCATGAATTGGCTTTTGTTGTTCAAGGTCCATGAATGACCTCACCTATGTGACTCACCTCAGGTCCTCCTCTTTTGAGGATTTTGAGAAATCTTTTGTCGTGACCCTTGACACGCCCAAAGAATTTTGTATGGCATGGCATAAGTCCTTGCTCTGTTAACTTTCTTCCTTTGGCTTCTCTGTTTCTCTCAATTTTCTAATGCATAGCTTCCTGTCTTGTCAGTTTATTTTGGTAGTCATCGATGGTACAAGTTTTCCCACTTACATACTATAAAAAGGCTGTCCTCTCTGTCTGTGGACATGCTCAGGAAGTTCTTGATGCGTGATGACTAACCCTCATACCCCATCGCTAATAATTCATCCATTTCCATAGTAGGACGAAAATTGATGGCTTTTGGGGTGATTTATAATCGGAAAAATGGTGTTTTGTGTTTTATGTTTCTGTACTATGAAAAGGCAATGCTGCCAGACGTATGACGAATAACCTTGGTACAGAAGTGCCAAGAATTCATCCATTATCTTGGCAGGATGGAAATTGTTGACTTCTGGGGTTACATATTTTTTGGAAAAATATTATGATCTATTTCATCTGTACTTACTGCAAAAAGTCATTGCACAGGAGCTAGTATGAGTGCCTGGAGCACCCAAATCTGCTGGTATCCTATAAACCCTGGTGTCCCATAGTGTTCTGTCCTATCACCTATTCTGTTTCTTCTTCCCATAAATGATCTCTTTTCAACCTCCAACATTCTTCACTTCTGTGTCAGTGATCCCACTCTACATACCTCAGCTTATTTTCCCTCATATCCTTACTCCAATACTCAATCTTTTCCTTGCACTGAATGTTTATCCTCTCTTAATTTGAACCTAAGTGGCATATCTCAGAATGGAGAAGCAGTAACTTAGTTGAATTCAATAGTGCAAAAATGCAACTTATACCTATTTCTGTCTTAAAATTTCACTTAAAGCTGTTCTACTTCAAAACATTACAAATTCAACCTTGCATTAACATTAGAAGATATTAGACATTACAGTATTTTGCACTCCATCTTGGGAACCTCGCACAATGCACATTACAAAATTTGCCTTGCAAAGTTGGGGTATGGTATGGGTTTTTTATTATTTTTCTAGTGAACTGCTATTCCATATCAACAAAGTCTTATTCACTCTGGTATGGAGTAGCGCACATATTTCTGAGTTGGCTCCTCTTACACCTTTCTCTTGGCTTAGGTGGAAGCAAAAACATTCAGCCTCATTAACTCTCCTGCTACTATCTGCCTTCAACCATCACTCTCTGCTTACAATGATATTGCTCTCTTTCTTCTCTCCCCTCCCCTCCCCTCTCCTCTCCTCTCCTCTCCTCTCCTCTCCTCTCCCCTCCCCTCCCCTCCCCTCCCCCCTCCCCTCCCCTCCCATCCCCTCTCCTCTCCTCTCCTCTCCTCTCCTCTCTGCTCTGCTCTCCTCTTCTCTCTCCTCTCCCTTCCCCTTTCCTCTCTCCTCTCCCCTCCCCTCCCCTCCCCCTCCCCTCCCCTGTCCTCTCCTCTCTCCACTCCTCTCCTCTCCTCTCCTCTCCTCTCCTCTCCTCTCCTCTCCTCTCCTCTCTTCTCTCCTCTCCTCTCTTCTCTCCTCTCCTCTCCTCTCCTCTCCTCTCTTCTCTCTCCTCTCCTCTCTTCTCTCTCCTCTCCTCTCTTCTCTCTCCTCTCCTCTCTCCTCTCCTCTCTCCTCTCTCCTCTCCTCTCCTCTCCTCTCCTCTCCTCTCCTCTCCTCTCCTCTCCTCTCTCTCTCTCTCTCTCTCTCTCTCTCTCTCTCTCTCTCTCTCTCTCTCTCTCTCTCTCTCTCTCTCTCTCTCTCAAGTATAATGAGGATGATGCTGTTTATGAGCTTTCTGCATGTGTCCCAGCCACTGAGGCTTATTCCTTGGAATAAAAAACTACGACATCAACCCCGTATGTAAAATTTTATTTTCATGAAAGGCCTTATGAGTCCCTTGTGTAGGAACCTCATAAGACTAACATTATTTTTTTTCATTCTCTCTGTTTCTCTTTCTTCTCTTTCCCTACTCTTATATTTCTTCTCTCAGAATTTGTTGTCTTTGGGCAGTCACATGATTATGAGGCAAGATTGCATGAGCAATCATTTGAATTTTTTTGTGTGTGTGTTTTATGTCACTTGTCTTTCCCTCACCCATGCCACTCACTCAACAGTGATTATCATTCTACTTGTTTGATATGACACAGCTTCTAGATAGTTCCAGTGTATAGAGGTAAATCTATGAAAGTAATATTTGCCAAACATGGTGTGCTGGGTGGAGAGTGAGTGGCAGGATTGTGATGGTGTTGATGTGTCATTTGTAGAAGGGTTAAAGGTTACAAGATGCTGGTGCACCCTTGAACAGAGAGCTTAGCAGTGGGTTTATAATCATGAACTAACTTTATCATGGAATAATGGATTAATCTTGAAGTACTTCTTGTTTTTGAGATATAGCACTGAACTTTGCATAACTGAAAATTAGCCTAATCCACATTTTGCTTTGCATAATGTATGTTACTGAAGTCTTCATAAATAGGATAAAAAGGAATTCATCTTATATACTTTCACAGTCTAAGCCGCTTTGGCTGCCTTGTGCTCCACTGAAACAGGAGGAGGCGTTTAAAGTTGTGTTGTATAGTTGCGATGAGCAGGAAATTGGGGATGATTGGGAATAGCAGTAGGATTAAGTAGATAATTTATTTTACTCTGGAGTAAGTGAACGTATTGTCTCTTGATGACCCTTCCCTGAAATTCTGTAAAAGTCTCTTAAAAGGGATACATTTCCTCATAGGGAGTGTCATCAATGAACTCAAGTAGCATATGAAGACAATTTCTGGCCAGAGTCAGTGATACTTTTGGTGGCGCCGACGTCCTCTGCTCTTCGTCCTCCTCACCTGCAGCCACACCTGTTACCACATCAACTATTTCTTCAATAGTTGCAGCATGGGGCCCAGGTTCATCCTTATCAAGATCAAACCTCTCATAAACTTCATCAAGTGCAACTTCTGCTCCCAGAAGGATAAAGATTTTTGATATGTGTAATGGTGAAATGTGGAGATATATACATTGTTATGGAGCAAGAGCGTAGCAGATAATTAGTTAAAGAAGATATGGTAAATTTGGCCAGATTGATAAAGTAGAAAAATCTACTACGCACCTGCAAGACCTTTAATAGCTTTATCAGGATAAACTCGTTTGTTTCTCATTCCAAGTGCAACTTCCCATGGCAGTTGCACTTCATCTGAGTATCTCTTACCAGAGAGATGTTCTGTTTACTGGAGTTGGTTAGCAGCTCTTAAGTCTCTTACCACAGTCTTTCTTCTGGAAGAAGAGTGCTGATCTTCTGAAGTGCCCATATTGACATAGAGAAGGAAGAGAGAGCTTTCTCTTCTTAGGCTGACAGGAGGTTGATCCAGGAACTTGCTTTGATTTCTGGGTTTCTAGGTCTTCATAAGTGGTAGACAACCCAGTTACATCAATGTGTTCTGCATTTGACCCATTAGAACCTCAATTCAGCAATTCAGGAGAAATCTTAATGGATATACCTGTTCCTTCCTGGTTATTTGTCAGCTCTCATGTTGACTATTTTTAGCTTCCTAAGGGAATTAGTGCAAGGGCCCTTTATTCCTGACATCATAAAAGCCCTTCCTTCCTTCCTTTTGACCAAGACTAGTAAAAAGAGTGCCTTAGAGCATTATGGGAAATGGTTATGCAAAGGTATGATTTGGCTGTTAGGTCCCAAGTCAGGCTTCAGATCTGGGAGCCAGATCTCTCATGTAATTCAATAGTTTTTTCAGAAAAGATTGATTTGATAATTTACAGTTTTGAAACTTGTTTCCCTGATCAGTTCTTGGAAGTTTCAGTCCCCACTGGTCTCATGAAGGGAAATGATGTTAATGAAACGTTGTCTCTGTTCATTATTTTTATGTAAGTGGTTGGTTGGTTTTGTTGCATTGAAAGGAACACTTGAGTTGGACATCAATCCTTAAGGATCCTGGTCTATACAATTTTCAGTATATTTTCTCCCTCATCCAGCACCCTGGGAGCAGGTAACTTCGAATAGATGCTTAAATTAGTGAGGCAAATAGTCTCAATTTTTAAGAAAAATGTACTTGAACTTCTCAGGAGGTTGTGATAACATTGAGGAAGTAGAAAAGTCATTTCTTTAACCATCCAAAAGAGTAATTTTTCATTGAGAGAGACTCTCTAGTGTGTGGTTGTTTCATAACTTGCTGATATTAAATCATGATGACATTAGAACCTTAGGTAAGTTTGAGCCACAGTTGTACACTCAGTTGGTAATTTTTAGAAATTACAAATTCAGGCATATATGGACTGTTTACAGAGTCCACATGTAAACAAAGTAAGGTTGACTTTACAGTTCTTTGTTTTAGAATGGTTTGCTGAATCAGGTAACAATAAAGGTGACTTGATTAGAATGGCTTGGTAAGTGGTAAATATTTTTATATGAAAGTTTGCTGAAAGTGGCAGCTGAGATAAACACCAAAGTTAAGGAAATTCCATCCCTTTATGAATGCTTCCTTGACTAGCAGATCTGATATATTTTTTTTTTTTTTTTTTGCCATGCTCTTGAGCAGGTTTCAAACCCCCTGTAAATGAAGCTCATTTTCACAGTCCACAATCATACAAATGAATTCACTTGCAACAGACCACTGGGTCCTAATGAAGCTGATTAGGAAGAGAATGCAAGAAAGAAGTAATAGCATGTCTTAAGGAAAGCAAAATAATAAGAACTTTTGCAATGTTGTCTGTATATAAAGTATATAGCAGATCTGATATATATTTTTTTTTTTTGCCATGCTCTTGAGCAGGTTTCAAACCCCCTGTAAATGAAGCTCATTTTCACAGTCCACAATCATACAAATGAATTCACTTGCAACAGACCACTGGGTCCTAATGAAGCTGATTAGGAAGAGAATGCAAGAAAGAAGTAATAGCATGTCTTAAGGAAAGCAAAATAATAAGAACTTTTGCAATGTTTGTCTGTATATAAAGCTATATTTATTGGTTCAGAAGCTGTACAGTTGAAGAAATTTATATCTTTACAGTTAAATTAGATGTTTTCCATTTAATATCAGGTGTGAATTAGTTCAGGAGAGGAGGCAAAGTTGTTTTTAAACTGTCTATTATAACATCTTTAACTTGATAACTTACTCCAAAATGGGACTTCCAGAATGGTTATCTTCAAGGGGCTCCAGTTATTCTGGAAAAGGTACAACTTTGATGCAGTTTCTTCAGGCTCACCAGCCTAGAGCTAGATTAAAATGAGCTACATCAAAGAAGCTCAGTGAGAATCAGGTGTTGACTTTAAAAACTTGAAGTTGTAGAGTTTCAACAGAAGGGCCTTTCGGAGGATAAAAAGGGTTGGACATGGCCAACGGAAGGTTTTCCAACACTGTCTCAGAATTTAATGCAGTCATTAAAAGACTTTATTCTAGAAAAATCTAAAATGTAATAGAACCAGCCAATTACCTGTTCATAAGAATAAAGGATTCTTTATCTAGTCTTAAAGGTAGATTGACAAATGAACAGAATGTTACAGAAAGAGAGGTCACTGTCTTTACGGGCAAATGGGTATGTTTGATAGTATAATCCTATCAGGATGGAATTGTGTGGATGTATCAGAGATGAAATACTTAAAGACGTTACGAGGCTTGAGTAGTGTTGATTGTGTACATAATGATTAGGTAAGAGATAGATTTGCTAGTAAGAAGCATATGCTTTTGGTAAAGATGTTTGCTTTTGGTAAAGATGTTTGGTATTATGAAGAGTATGTTTGAGAGAATTGAAGAGGATGTGCTAAAATGGTTTGGACACATCAAAAGCCTGAGTGTTGAGAAAATGACTGAAAGAGTATTCATGTCGGAAATGGAGGGAATCTCGCTACACTGGAAACATTAAATAATTATGGAAAAAACCATGGGAGTATCATATGTTTCTAAGTCCTCTTGAACCTCAGATGGAAAATCTAGTTCCTACTCTAGGTTTGAGGCCAAGAGAATCTTGAGATAGTACATTGTTTGGTAGCACATACCCTAAATTAAAAGAATTTAGGGATAAGTTCCCTTTATTTGTCTCTGTGGGCTGAACCCTGGTGCTTTTATGGATTCCTAGAGTCATCAGTTTTTTGAGCTCTTAGTGCTTGGAAAACTAAATGTATCCTATCTATAGAGATGGGGAATTATTTCTTGGGGTCTGTGACTAAAGAGTTGAGATTTTCCATTTTTGGCTTTTGTATTTATCTACTTACTTCTTGAGATTCATTTTGTCTTCATCACCCATGGAGAATCAAGAGATTATGCCAAGAAAAGACTCCACTGTGGCAAAACTTTTGTTTGATTTATGGCTGGCTGTACATGTACTATTGCAATTGTAGTCTTGTATTTAGACACTGTAAGTGTGCCTCCTACAGTAGTTAATCTTGTTCTAAACATATACCGCCACTCCTGAGAGATATTCTGGTTAACAGAATTGGTTGCAAACTCTCTGGTCTGCAGGTACCCTTCTTAAAGCATTTTTTTTTTTTTTTTTTTTGTACCACAGTTAGGGATATGGTAGACTTCATAAGGCTTCCCTTCATTAAACACAAAACGAGGAGAGGGAGAATCACTTTATTTTTTTGAAAAGTAAGGGGTTTACACAGGAGCAAGGTTTCAGGAAATCTAGGTCTACCTATGTAGAAGACTCTCCTTTTAGTTGAGTGACTTAGATGTGTTAACCCAGTTAAAACTTCAGATTCAGGTGACTTTGATGATGGAGTCTTCTTTTCCTGTCCAGTCTACAGATAACCTTAATGTTGTTACTTTTAACTCTTTGAATAGAGAATGGGGCTCTTTTAAATCTTATTAACAAAAAAGGTCTACCTTCTGTTGACCAGAACTGTTTTTAGAAGTGCTTTAAAACATGTTGGGAAATGGTAACCCAGGAGTGCAGTATGCTGTTAGGTACTAGGTTAGGTCCCAGGTTTCAGAGCCAGACCTCAAGATCTTATAAATGGATCAGGATATGTGTGGTGTGGATTCTGTGGATGCTGATCTGGGTTATGACCATCATGATGATATAGATGATCCTGAGGATGTTTTCCTTGATAATGTTTTGGGGGATTTAGTCACAGTTGATCCTGTTTAGGTAATTGGCTGTATTTGGAAGAAAGTTAATCTTGATTTAGCATTTTTAGTAACGGTGATTGATTGGCCTTGTTACACTATGAAAATTATCTGCCCAACAACTTTGTGTATATCAGTCTCAAGTGAGCTTGCTTTGCTCTCAATTTGGAACTTTTTTTTTTATGTAAAATCACCCTGGGAGAAAGAGCCTTTTGGCTTCAAACAAGCACCAACAGTACAGTTTGTGTTCCTTTTCACAGAAAACATTTCAGATATTTTTAAAGTCATGTTGGTGATAAGAGAGGATAATAGTACTATGCTTTTCTTCTACCCCTGCCAGATATAGTTTTCCCAAAGGAAGAGGTACTTTTAAGCATATATTTTTTAGGACTCCTCTGGCCATGATAATGTTAGAACCCTGGGAGAGTTGATCCTAGGTTCTTGCAACTCTTTTAGCAACTTTTCGGAATGATGTTCAAGCAATGAAAGACTACAGAATCAACCCTTGAACAAACAAAGGCTTGACTGTCCTATCCTTTTCATAGAGTTATGGATAACTTAGCTAACAAGAAGGCTGTTACTAGAAATATGACCCTGGAACTGGTGGATATGATTGCATTTTACAATGTATTTTTTTAAAGTTAGCAGAAAAAGGGAACCAAAATCTAAAAAAAAGATAAATAGATTCATTGTTGGAGCAGTGTGATAAATTGGGGAGGACAAATAAGGTTTTTGGGCTTGCTCTTTAGTTATATTGAATCCCAGTAGGGAATCTTTTATTCTAAGTGGAGTGCTAGAAAGAAACTGTGGCTCTTTTATATAAGGAGGGGTAACATTATGTCTTTTGCAATTTCTGTCCTTCTGTAAATCTTTCTTTCCTGTTGATTCAGTCCAAAAAGTTTTAGAATTAAGGATAGCTGCATCTATCCTGCTCTGTTTTAACCCTTAAAGTGCCCCTGTCATCATATAACAGTCTGGATAGGAGTTCACCATTCATCACATGAAAGTTTTACTTTTCCCACTTCTGTGTGAATATCCAGCTGCCTTATCACACCATTAGTATCCCATGGAGAACTCTCCATTCCCCTGTAACTACCATTATAGATGCAAAGTTGTTGATGTATAGGTTGTGCTTTCACTGTGACCCTGCCGAAAATATGTAGATTGATGTATGACTCAAGTGATGAAGTGAAACATATATATGTATCGTTTAGCGACAGAAGTGAGCAAGGAATAATGTGGGAAATGTGAAGAAATAAGGTAACAATGATTACAAAAGGGATTACATTAGGAGCAGGGAGGCCACTGCCACCACCAGTGGTTTATCCAGTCATGTTAGAAAATTGCACAACGACTTTTGTTGATATACTCATTATGTACTCTTGGGATGATGGAGGACTTTGGTAACTTAAGTAAATGTTAGAATTTACAAAGAAAACACCTACAAGATCCTCCCCACACATGCTAGTCACTCTCCCTCACACTTTTCTCAGTGTGTGCAGTGAAGTATCTGCATGTATATTCATGTTATTCACCACCCTGCTGTGCCTGTATATGAGATAAGAGTAAAGTGCAAAAATAAGTTCAGTATAAAGAAGGAAACTAGAATTTCAGTATGCTTTTTACATATGAAAGCCACTTTCACTCATTGCACAACATTTTTAGTTGTGCAGTGTAAAATTTCAAATGTAGATTAATGGTATTCATCATTATTGCAATTATTGAAACTGAGTGGGAGATGTATAAAAGAAAGAGACAGGAGGTCAAGAGAAAGGTGCAGGAGGTGAAAAAGAGGGCAAATGAGAGTTGGGGTGAGAGAGTATCATTAAATTTTGGGGAGAATAAAAAGATGTTCTGGAAGGAGGTAAATAAAGTGCGTAAGACAAGGGAGCAAATGGGAACTTCATTGAAGGGCGCAAATGGGGAGGTGATAACAAGTAGTGGTGATGTGAGAAGGAGATGGAGTGAGTATTTTGAAGGTTTGTTGAATGTGTTTGATGATAGAGTGGCAGATATGGGGTGTTTTGGTCGAGGTGGTGTGCAAAGTGAGAGGGTTAGGGAAAATGATTTGGTAAACAGAGAAGAGGTAGTAAAAGCTTTGCGGAAGATGAAAGCCGGCAAGGCAGCAGGTCTGGATGGTATTGCAGTGGAATTGATTAAAAAAGGGGGTGACTGTATTGTTGACTGGTTGGTGAGGTTATTTAATGTATGTATGACTCATGGTGAGGTGCCTGAGGATTGGCGGAATGCGTGCATAGTGCCATTGTACAAAGGCAAAGGGGATAAGAGTGAGTGCTCAAATTACAGAGGTATAAGTTTGTTGAGTATTCCTGGTAAATTATATGGGAGGGTATTGATTGAGAGGGTGAAGGCATGTACAGAGCATCAGATTGGGGAAGAGCAGTGTGGTTTCAGAAGTGGTAGAGGATGTGTGGATCAGGTGTTTGCTTTGAAGAATGTATGTGAGAAATACTTAGAAAAGCAAATGGATTTGTATGTAGCATTTATGGATCTGGAGAAGGCATATGATAGAGTTGATAGGTATTAAGAATATATGGTGTGGGAGGCAAGTTGTTAGAAGCAGTGAAAAGTTTTTATCGAGGATGTAAGGCATGTGTATGTGTAGGAAGAGAGGAAAGTGATTGGTTCTCAGTGAATGTAGGTTTGCGGCAGGGGTGTGTGATGTCTCCATGGTTGTTTAATTTGTTTATGGATGGGGTTGTTAGGGAGGTGAATGCAAGAGTTTTGGAAAGAGGGGCAAGTATGCAGTCTGTTGTGAATGAGAGAGCTTGGGAAGTGAGTCAGTTGTTGTTCGCTGATGATACAGCGCTGGTGGCTGATTCATGTGAGAAACTGCAGAAGCTGGTGACTGAGTTTGGTAAAGTGTGTCAAAGAAGAAAGTTAAGAGTAAATGTGAATAAGAGCAAGGTTATTAGGTACAGTAGGGTTGAGGGTCAAGTCAATTGGGAGGTAAGTTTGAATGGAGAAAAACTGGAGGAAGTAAAGTATTTTAGATATCTGGGAGTGGATCTGGCAGCGGATGGTACCATGGAAGCGGAGGTGAATCATAGGGTGGGGGAGGGGGCGAAAATCCTGGGAGCCTTGAAGAATGTGTGGAAGTCGAGAACATTATCTCGGAAAGCAAAAATGGGTATGTTTGAAGGAATAGTGGTTCCAACAATGTTGTCTGGTTGCGAGGCATGGGCTGTGGATAGAGTTGTGCGCAGGAGGATGGATGTGCTGGAAATGAGATGTTTGAGGACAATGTGTGGTGTGAGGTGGTTTGATCAAGTAAGTAACGTAAGGGTAAGAGAGATGTGTGGAAATAAAAAGAGCGTGGTTGAGAGAGCAGAAGAGGGTGTTTTGAAATGGTTTGGGCACATGGAGAGAATGAGTGAGGAAAGATTGACCAAGAGGATATATGTGTCGGAGGTGGAGGAAACAAGTAGAAGTGGGAGACCAAATTGGAGGTGGAAAGATGGAGTGAAAAAGATTTTGAGTGATTGGGGCCTGAACATGCAGGAGGGTGAAAGGCTGGCAAGGAATAGAGTGAATTGGATCGATGTGGTATACCGGGGTTGATATGCTGTCAGTGGATTGAATCAGGGCATGTGAAGCGTCTGGGGTAAACCATGGAAAGTAGTGTGGGGCCTGGATGTGGAAAGGGAGCTGTGGTTTCGGGCATTATTGCATGACAGCTAGAGACTGAGTGTGAACAAATGGGGCCTTTGTTGTCTTTTCCTAGCGCTACCTCGCACACATGAGGGGGGAGGGGGATGGTATTTCATGTGTGGCGAGGTGGCGATGGAAATGAATAAAGGCAGACAGTGTGAATTGTGTGCATGGGTATATATGTATGTGTCTCTGTGTGTATTTATATGTGTACATTGAGATGTATAGGTATGTATTTTTGTGTGTGTGGACATGTATGTGTATACATGTGTATGGGGGTGGGTTGGGCCATTTCTTTCGACTGTTTCCTTGCGCTACCTCGCAAACGCGGGAGACAGCGACAAAGCAAAATAAAAAATAATAATAAATCATTATTGCAGCACTTACTTTAAAACAAGTTCATTGGGAGCTGTCATACCTATCAAACAATTGCCCTCTGCTCTTCAGCAGCAGTGGACCATGCGAACACAAAGATAGTGTAGCTTTTAAAGTACTGCTTGTTTTTGATGATTTATCATTTTATTAAGGAAAAACTTGACCTATTTTTTTTATCACATGAGGATAAATATGGATGCAAATATTAATGTTAAAGGTTGAAAGATAACAGGTTTGAAGAGGACTGGGAAAGAAGCAGAGTAGTTTATAAATTGCCAGAAAATACCTTTTAATATGATACTCTAAAGCTGGGTTTCCTGGACAGTTTTCTTTAAGGGCTTCTAGGATTTCAGTAAAAAGTAAAGGTTCTATCGCTGCTAATGGAAGTGCCTTCAGGGGTAAGGGTACAGTTTCAGTTCAGCTTATTAGGGTTCAGTAGCAAGTTTCAAAATGAATTACTTCATAGTAACACAGTGAGATTTAGGGGTCATCTTCAGATATAGATATTTTGATAGTGTGACAATTAGGCCTTTTACATGCTGAATCAGGGTCTGACTTGTTTAAGGGGAGTTGTCCAACTCTTTTGGAAATTGAAAGGTCAAACCCAAGCTTTACTGTTAAGGTCTATATGAAATTGTAGAAATGGTGATCAAAAGTGTGTTAGAATCAACTAAGGGACTTATTTTTATAAACTTTCTTAATACTGCATTAAGAGAAAAAGGAAATTGAATCTTTTTTGTGAACTTGATCCTTTTTAAAAGAATAGAGAAAAGACTGGGGGAAAAGATGATTGTGGCCCTTTCATTTCTAGCCCTTTCTTGGCAGAGGGTTATCAACCAGCACCCACCTCTTGTGTATTTGATTTTGGGAAATCCAAAAGAAAAACATTTCTCATCATTTGATTGATTAGGGTATTTATCTCTTATTGTAATAGAACTTGTTTGGGTGCATTTCTTGATACCACTGCTCTAAGTTGTCAAATGGTGCAGCCAGGGCTGCTAATTTGTGTCTCTTTGATTACTTGTAACCATGAGAATCCAAATTCGCCTAGTCTATCTAACTGAAATCCTCCAATCCTCCATTATCAGTAATTTACCGTCTCTCAGAAGTTTGTTTGTTACTGTTTGATGCACCTACGTGATTTTTCCTTCATTCATCCACTGACTAGGGAAGTATATTACCAGTATTACCTTTCTGGGTATTGGGGAGGGTTAGTGGTGACTGTTTAATGAGCCAGCACTTCAGTGATTATCAAGTGCTCTGCCTTGGGTTGCTGTCTTTTCTTTCTGCCCCACCTGCATGTGGACTGCTGGCACAAATATACAATCTCTCTTTGTCACACTTAAGACTTGACAGCATATAACTCACACAATTCAGTCTTCATAACTCTAAATTTTCCTGTGGTTAGCACTGTGCACTAGCATACTGCAAAATGGTAGGAGCAATAGATAGAAGTAGTAAGCAAGGGCATTAGGTAGAAGTAGTAGGTAGTAACATTAGGCTAAGCATTATGTAGAAGTAAGAGGTTGGAACATTAGACAGGAGCATGAGGTATAAGTAGTAGGTAGGAACATAGGTAGGAGCATTAAGTAGAAGTAGTAGGTTGGAACATTAGGCAGCAACTTTTGATTGACACATTAGGTGGTAGTAGTCGATAGGAACTTAGGTATAAGCCTCTGGAAACACTGCATTAGAGTTGCCCTTTGCTAGTGTGCTATTAAGGGCAAGCATTAAAGGCAAAGAAGTGGCACTGAAGTTAACCATTTAAGGAGACTATTTTGACATTACCACAACCTTGAGGGAGTTCTCAGAGGGACCAGGCATCAGAGATATAGATAGATTGATGCTGTCAAAGTTTATTTGGTAAAGGTCATTAAAATCTTCTTGAAGGATTATATATCATCACCACTATTTACTTTTCTCCTACAGCTACTCTTCCCATTGTATATTGTTTGAATGGGCCATCTTCCACTGTTCCTGAACTTGGGTCTAATTTCTATTAGGGGAGCCAGTCTTCCTCCTCTTTTGCCTTCCATCTCCCTGCTTACTATCATATACTCCTCTTGACAGAACAATTGAGACTGTATCTTGTTAATAAGCTCTGTCTCCTAAACTGCAGCAGTCAGGTGTGCTTTCCCTTATATGAGCCATAAGTTCCAACTCCTTACTGTTTACTGCTAATCATTTGACATTTATTTACATTGCTTTTGGTATGACACAATCACCCAGTGTTCCTAACCTCTTGATAATGCAGGTGGGGCTGCTCTGTACTCTTGCCAATTTAGCTTATCCCATTTTTTGCCTTGTTATATTCTTTGCTTTTCTCCCTCTCTTCCCTTACTTTACTGCATTCATTGAATACCTCACTGAATTTCACAACGTTTTGAAGTTTCTTAACCATCCTAAGAACCTCCTTGCTAGTTGATTCCAAATGAAACATAATTGGTCATCCCTTTACATCTTCATTATAACCATCAATTACTTCTTTCTTTTATAACAGAAGTTTTGTGGTAATTCTTTACCCATCATTTTTCTCTAAATTAGCATTCCCTCTTTCCTTCTGCATTCTTTTTTTGGTGTATGATCTTCTTTCAGCCCAAAAATGGTCAGTGGTTTTTGGTTATCGATCTCTTTCGCCAGGTATTCACCAGATATATTTGTTACTAATATGTTTAATTTGGTGCAACTTGTTTTTAGCTAGGTCTTTCTTTCTTTACTTTTTTTTTCAGACATTGTGTCTCAGATTTTCTCTTAAATCTCTTTAGCTAACAAGCAATGACCCTGCATGCTCTGCATTTTTTGAACTTTTCATCAACAGGCCATAAAGTTTCCTGATTGTTCCATCCCTAACAGTACATAGAATATTTCCTACAATTTTTTCACGTTTGTTTGCCTTTTCCCACAGTAGTGAGGTTGCACTAGGAATAGACAAGATATCTTCATTTGCTCACATCCACTCTCAAACTGTCTTGTGTAATACACTGAAACCACCACATTCGAACCACAACCAGGTGCTACAGACCTTTCTGTGACTTCCCCTGACTGTTTCATAAACCTTAATTCAGTCCATAAACAGCTCATTACCCTCTGTATGCGACCACTCCAGTTCACTCTATCCCATGCATGCCTTGGACCCTATGTCTCTCCAATTTGGTCTCCCCCTTCTCCATGCCCCCTCCACTTCTGACACTTATACCCCTTTGTCATTCTCTCCTTATATCTAGACCATTGCTCCACCATCTCCAGTTCTTTAATCCTTCATCTTATTATTAGACTTCTTCCTTTCCCAATCATTTCTTATTCAATCAGACCCTCCTCATACCACATATTATCCTCAAGCATTTCATTTCCAACACCGTCTTTACATTCTCATCTGGAGCCCATGCCTTGAATCAATACAGCTTCATTGAAACCACTCTACCTTCAGCCACTCCCATCTTAGCCTTCCCAGGTATTGACCTTTATTTTTGCATTTTTCTCTGCTCCCAGGACCTTTGCCCTTTTCCCACCAAGTTTTCTTCATTCATACTTTTGCCCCAACTGACTTGTCTCTGTGCACTGGTAAACCTACTAATTGTGCTTTTATTCACACTACTCTTTCCTTTCACATACTCTCCCAAACTCACAAACAAACTTTTGCAGTTTCTGACTCAGATGTGCCACCATTGCTGTATCATCACCAAACAAAGACTCACCTCCCAGACCCCCACAACCCTCAACCCTTGACAGACTGCAGACTTGCTCCTCTCTCCAAGACCCTTTCATTTACTTCCTTCACCACCACATCTATCTTTAGATAAAGCAGTGATGGTGACATCACACACCTCTGGTGCAGACCCACCCTGAGCTGAATCCACTCACCCTACTCTCTTCCCATTTGCAGGCATTCTTCACTTGCTTGATAAAAACTTTTCACTGCTTATAGCAGCTTTCCCCCTACTCCATATAAACATAACACCTTCCTCAGAGCATCTTTATCAGCCCTATCATACTCTATCTCCAGGCCCTTAAACACCAAATACAAGTTCTTGCATTTCTATACTTATTTCTCACACATTCTTCAAAGCAGTCACCTGATCCACACATCCTTTACCACTTCTGATGCCACATTGATCCTCCCAAATCCAAAACTATGTGTATGTATCCTTCCTCTTAATCACCACTCTCCTATACAACTTAAGTACCTTTAATAGACATATACCTCTGTAATATTAACTGTCACTTTCTTTTCCTTTGCCTTTATGCAATGGTACAATTCAGGCACCTCACCATGAGCCATATGCACATTAAAAATCCTAAGTAAGTAATCAGCAATACAGTCACCTACTGTCTTAGGAAATAAAACAGCAATCCCGTCCACTCCAGCCATTTTGCATCACTTCATTTTATGCATGGCTTTCACCTCGCCTTTCTTTTTGTCAATCCACATGCTGAAATTCTCTCACTTTACATACCTCTCTGACCCAGACACTTCACATCTGCCACCTATCAACAGACACATTGGACATTCTTTGAAAGTACTCCATTTATCTCCACTTGGCCTGTTAGCACTTCCCCATTTGCCCCTTTCTCAGATTCTCCCATTTGTTTTTTGTTTTCCTCACTTAACTCCCTTAAAAAGCATTTTTGTCTTCCTTAAGTTTGCTGATATTCACTTACCCCATCTCTCCTTTGCTTTAATTTTCAACCCCTGCAGCTTCCTCTCCTTTTCTACAAGTAATGCCCATATACTTCACTTTTCCCTTTCAGTAGCAACTCTGTCGTCCCATCACTCACTACTTTTTTTAAATACCTTCCTTCCATCTTTTGCATGCCACTTGTTTCTCTCACATATATCAGCACTGCTTCCTTAAACACCTTCCATTCCTCACCCACTCCCCTAGCATCATTTACTTTCACCTTTTGGTGTTCTACACTCAGTTTCTCAATTTATAGATACATAGTTTTATGAAATTAATAGAATTTGAATAAAGAATCCATTGATTTTTCTTTGCTGCTTTAGCAACGCTTTGTTGGCATTCATCTCTATCATCCTGGGTGTAACTATCCCACAGAAAGGAAAATTAATGTAGATTAAGTTTGATACATGAGCACCAGTATTTATATTCCAACACCTAGCCATCACAATGGCAGTCTCTGTAACTAGCCACAATGGGAAAAAAAAAGATACCATATTTGTACCTGCTGCTATGTGAAGGTTGAACAAGTAAATAATACAATAGAGTTTCAAATTGACCCGAGATAAGTTGTCACAGTACATTTCAGAGAGAAGTGTGGACCATAGGTTTAGATTTAAGAGATGCATACTGGTATGTTCTGATTCACTTCTGAATGATGAAGTTCTTTGCTTTCCAAGTTTGTGAAGAAGCTTACAGTCTCATAGTAATGCTTTTGAGACAAATCATAGGATTGCAGATTCTTACCAGATTAATATCAGCTCATAAACAGACTAATATAAGTAGTAGTGTTGGCATACAGTAACTCCACAACTTTGTAATTTTAGCGGATGTAAAGAAAGGATGTTTCAGGCACATTTACATTTATGTAGTCAGAGATGTCTTCCAGGAAGCAGGTTTCATTTTGTATGGGGAAAATCCTCAGCTTGATCCAGAATAGAAATTCTTTGGCTGAGGAGCAATTTGTTTTCCTTAGCATATTCTTTTACCGTATCACCATACAAGGTTTTTGGTATTACAGAAGTAATTGCAACCCTGCTACATCAGAGACTGGTGTCTCATAAGTTAGCATCTGCTAGGAATAATCAGATTTGCAGTGGTTTACAATGATTTAGTGAAGTTATAAGTCCACCAATTTGCTATTATGTTTGAATATGTTCTTCAAAAGAGGTGCCGGAAGTGTTATCCCACAATAGCCATACAAAGCTCTGGAATGGTGATCCAGTATGGAAAATCAGTGGAAACGCTGATGTTAAGAGCCTTAATGAACCCACTGTTCTTGACACTACCTTGCTGTTGCAGGAAATGGCAATCAAGTATGATAATAATAAGTAAGAAAAAATATTTTCTTTATACCTTGTCCTTTCTCACCTTAGCAAGGTAGAATCAGAAGCATATGAATGATCCTTCTAGGATAAATCTTTGCATTCCTGCTCCTACCTTTCTGGCATTTAGAGTATGATAATGCCCAAGAAAAGTATTTCCACCTCCTTGCTTACACTTAAGTTACTTTCTACAACATGCAAGATACCACATACTGTAGATTTAGGAAGATGGAGATTGAGAGTTGTTAGCATATCAACAAGAAGGAATGAATTGCTTCATTACTCTTCAGCTTTTTGAATTATTTGAGCTGGTGTAAGGATTATATTTCATTATAGAAAAGATCCGCCTCAAATCACTGCTTAATGAACAGAGGTTCATGGTGTTTACTGAATGATTTGAAGCTTGGTCAAGGAGATTATTTTGAAGTGGAGAACATCATGCCCATTCACTGCTTAATGAACTGAAGTTCATGCTGTGTTCTTTGTCTTCTTTAATTGAAGGATGACATTTTTGCCATAGCAGCCTAGAGTCAGTTTATTGAGGCATCTTTCTTACTTAGAGTTTTCATTTCAATGGGCATTCCCTGTCATGGTTAAGAGCTATGTTATCCAGAATGTCAGTAGGACCAGCAGTTTTTAAGTGAATTCCATCTTTAAGGATGAATTCTCGATTAGATCTCTTTGACATGAAGGCCAGCACCCTTCTTCTAGCTTATGTTTCTCCAGTTTTTGATTTGGAGACATTTGAAGTTAGAATTTCTTCTTGTAAATATCTTAGAAAAATTGCAGTAGAATTTTGCAGGTGGGTCATTCTCCTTGTGAGGTTCACAGAGTGAAATTATTTCAGAGAATCATTACCTACTAGAAGAGATCTGACATAAGCACTTTTCTCATTTAGTCTTCACATTTGGATTTTCTCAGATAGCTGTATGGAAGAAAGTGTGGAGAATTCTCCGGAAGATATTTTACATAATATCTATTATTCCACTCATTAGCGTTACTACAGTTTTTGTAAATCATTTCAGGCCTCTTTGAGAGAATTCTGAAAATCTGTCGTAACTGAAGCTGTGTGCTTCAGCCTTTTTTTGTAGCCTTTTTTCTCATTATGGTATGACATCATTGACCAGGGTAGAGTGCTGCGAGGTTAGCAGGTTTCAAGGAATGAGCATCATAGGTAATATGTATAGTGGTCAGAGAAGGTAAATTGTCATGGGTTCTCCATATTTTTGGGGTTAAAACAGTGTTTTATCACTCTCCTGCTTAGATGCTTGTAGAGCAGTAGAGAAATGGTTGTTCATATTTGAAAACTGACATCTTATACCACATCAGCCATTTCTTTTTAGTAAAGGAGGCTCACACTCTTTAACTCAGGTCTCTTATTTTGTAATTAAGATTTCACATGCCAGACTTACATGTTGGAATTCCTGTTTTCAGTGTCACATTCCGACAAATGATCTTTGATTAAGAATACATCAGTTGGAGTTTATTGTGAATTTTTGTGGGTACACTTATTGTCCACTGACCTAAAATATTTTGGTCAGATGTCCAAATTAAATGCTTAAGAGAGATCTTAAAATGTTTGATATGATTCCAGTTTTTACATGGGATTTTTAAACATATTTTGAAAATATGTTCCGTAATTATCAGTTGTCTTATTAACTGTAGTGACTGTAATGTTAGCAATTTCTTTCCAAGGTACTGTATGAGATTTACTGCAGTAACTTAATAAACGCCCATTAGTAATAAATGAACTTTTCATGTAGTGCTTATCTTATAAATCCAAACTTAAGGACAAAATTTTCTACTCTAGACAACCCTGACATATCCTTCATTAATACTGTCGTTAAGAATTTTAAGAAATGGTATGCTTACTCATTACCAAACTTTTTTCTTTTGGATTGTGCACATTTCTGCTGTGTATGTTGTTATGTATGATGTACTCCGTATTATTTTATTATTTGTCTGTTTATGATGTTGCTTTGTATTTTGATGTTATAAATTGGGCTCCCGTGGGTTTTAGAGTCAGAGACCTGGAGCTTCATGGAGTTGTTCTTTTTCCCATTCCTCTTTGGACTTTGCTTTAAACCTGTGAAAATGTTCATGAGGTAACTGATTGAGCCCATGTATAACTCCCTACATAGAGACCACCTCTGTGCCTGATATTTTTTGTTTATGGTATTTTAAGTGAGCATTCTATGAATTTCTTAACCAAACAGGAACATATATTATTATCATTATTTTACAACCCCCAGCTCCTAAAGCTAACCTAGTTTTGGCAAGGTCAGAGGCAAGAATTCAAGTGACATTTTTTGTCATATGAGAGCTGACCCAGTCTCGTGTACATACTATGTAATAGACTATATTTTAGTAAGCTGAGTTTGACTTACCTTTCCTAGTGATGCAAAGATGTATAAGTTGTTATTGATCCATAAATTGAATCTGAGTTCTGTATGTTCTCTCTAGAAACAGGATGAATGAATGTATGTGTGCCTTTTGAAGCATAAGCCATTGTGTACAGAAAAAACTTTTGCATACAGATTTTAGTTATAAGCAGACTTGTTCAGCTGGCTGGTAATGGTAACCCATGGGAGATTGAAGGTAACAGTCATAACTTACAGGCCTTTTGAGTAGTAGGTAGAGTACTCAGATCTATCCCTTGGTTATACATAGATTTAGATCTAGCCTTGTATGAGTGCTTTGAGTATGGATATAGTGGTTTTTTTAAGTTATCTGATGACCGTAATAAGAAGTGATGAGTGCCTGGGAATTAGTTGATATGAATGAAAGCATTGATTTAAAAAGAATCCATTGTGACAATAAGAGTAATTAAGGAAACAAAGCAAGTGGAATTAGATAAAGGGGTAGCAACAGTTTCTGTTAGAGGACAAGGTAATTACAGTATTATAGGAGGAGGGTGATGAGTTAGTTAAGTTAGTGTGAGGGATGGAAGTGGAGATGAATAAAGTGAGGGAAAAAGTGGATAAACATGAAATAAACTTGCACAGCATAAGTACTGTTTGGCCACTTTAAGGGAGGCTAAAGATACATTGGAAGCAAAAATGAGATGGAAGGAGATTAGGAGATGATGGTAAATGTAATGGAGAGGTTAATGAATGAGGTGAATATGCATGTGATGTGACAGTTAGAATAGGTTTGAAAAGCATGTTTAAACATGATTTGAGAGTGCAGATCATAGCAGATGTAAGAACAATTTTTGATAGAATACTGAAAAATCTGTAATCCCTGAAACCAAACTGTATTTGGATTTGAATTTTTCTGTTATTTTAGAAGTACATAAATCACGGTGTTTTCATTACATATTGTATCCTGAACATTGCTTTGTAAACCTAATACAGGTTTAACCTTTAAATAGCTGTTCAAATCAGTTTATATGCTATAGAGATTTAGTATCCTGCATTTTTTGAAGTTCTAACATTACCCACCTCTTTTTAACCCTTAAACTGACGTTATGTTCAGTTGACAATGCACAGTTCACTGCGAATATCACCAGTTAACAATATATTGGTTACCACCCATATTTGAATTCCAGCTTATGTTTAATGCCACCACTTACCTAGAAAAAAATCTTAGATATCACTAGCATTCTCATGCCATTGCTAGAAAAACCATCATGTCTCAGTCACCTATATATATATATTATCATAAAAGTCATATAATATGCAAACTCTCTCTCTCTTTTCTCTTCTCTTCTCTTCTCTTCTCTTCTCTTCTCTTCTCTTCTCTTCTCTTCTCTTCTCCTCTCTTCTCTTCTCTTCTCTTCTCTTCTCTTCTCTCCAAATAGAACGAATACCAGAGATGACAGTCTTATTAGATTTAGAATATGAGACAATGAGTGTAATGTTATGATCTTTATTTCTGTTGATAAGAATATTACATAGCAAGTGGAAATCTACTTTATGAAATAATCTTCGTAATGGAAAGTGAGAGCTTTCAGAATTTCCGCTGATATATTCTCTGAGTACTCTGATCACTGATGCATGACCCATGATTGATGTTAGGTCACGCATCAGTCTTCAGTGGGCCTTAGTTCAAAACATTTCCTTCAAAACATTTAATGTGCAATCATTGAATTATATGGTGAATTTTATTTTTATATTTAGTTTTTGACACTTTAATTTACTAGGTTCCTACTTAGTGCTTGAATTAATGATTGTTTATGTATTCAGTAAAATCATGAAAAATTAGGTGAAAGAGATGAAATTTTTCCATAGCTCACAATCATCTTCAGCTCAAAAAATTTGAAGTGGTAAAAGATGCTGTGACATGTAGTTTTCAAATATTTTCTTACACAGTTGTCTTCAATTGGTTCTTACCTAATCATCAGTTAATGATTCACATTTCCAGAAAACATTCAAGATATAAACGATGAATGATACGGTAAATAACATTTTTCTTAAATTTTTCAAAGCCATTAATTTATGTGGGTGTTTAACGTAATGTGTGATTTAAGGATTATTTACACATTCAGTAACATTTAGGAGAGAATTGCTGAAAGAGTTGGAATTCATACCCATCTCACATTTGTCTTTCAAAACATTTGACTTAGCAAGTAGTTTGATAAATTGTATTTTTCATATATTTTTCTACGCCTTTCCTGTAGGTTCTTCTCTAAAATATTAATAATTTACATACTTACAAAAATGATAGTGACAGTGGTTGACTGAATGAATGTGCCACATAGAACTTAAACAGTAGCAATCCTAGGGAGAGTAGGGTGACAGTGGGCGTCCAAATGAGTGTCACATAGAAGTTAAACAGTAACAATCCTAGGGAGACTAGCATCAACGTCAGTTAAAAATATTTAACATGTAATTAGTAAATGCAATCATGAATTGTTTTTTTTATATATCTTTTATGTTCATTTTTCCAGCTTCTTACCTAATGCATCAAATGATGATTGTTTAACTCCCTATTCAAAATAATATAGGAAATAAGTAGATAAGATGTGGCAGATGTAGGGTGTTTGGATCAAGGAGGTGTATGAAGTGAGAGAGTCATGGCAAGTGGCTTGGTGAAAGAGGAGTTGATGAAAGCCTTGCATATTGCATAGGTGAAATGTGGCAATGTGGCTGAAGTAGATGGTATTATAGTAGAACTTCTTAAGGAAAGGAAATGTCTGTGTTGTTGATTAGGTATTCATGATTTTCAATGTGTGTATGGATGATGGTGGAGTGCCTGAAGATCACTGGAATGCATGTAAGATGATACCTGACTTACAACCATCCATACATATGACCGGGAAAAAATACAGATTAAGAAATGTATTTGAATATAAAAGATTACACTTAGTTGGACGTCCACCAGTGCTAACAGCTGCATGCATACAATAGTGAATGTCAGACTATCCTGGCATTGTATACATCACAGCATCTCTCTCAGTTCTTGATCTCAGGTACCATTCAATAAGCATGCCTTATTCAAGTGAATATGAAAAAATTTTGTGCTGGATTAAACTATTTTTGTATTGAAGCCTACAATAATAACAAAGCATCAACAAGGGCTATCCTCAAAATGGAAAAGTTGTTGATGCTCTGGATGGAAGCTGTGATTCAAAAACATGTACCACAAAGCATACTAACAATTCAGGTGAAGGCTAGGGGGAAAAAGAAGAGTGTTCACATAACAGAGGTACGAGTTTGTTGAGTGTACCAGGTAAGTTGTGACTGAGAGAATGGCTAAAAGCAAATAGCGTATTGGGTAGGAACAGTATGGTTTCAGGTGTGGTAGAGGATGTGTGGGGCATGTGTTTGCTTTGAAGAACATGTGTGTCAAATACTTAGAGAAACGAAAGGATTTGTGTTTGGTATTTATGAATCTGGGGAAGGCTAATGATAGGGTTGATAGAGATGCTTTATAGAAGGTGCTATGAATATATGGTGTAGGAGGAAAGCTGTTAATAGCAGTGAGGAGTTTTTATCAAGAGAGTAAGTTGTGTGTGCAAGTGGGTAGAGGGGAGGGTGAGTGGTTGATTTGCAGCAGGGATTTATGATGTCACCATGGCTGTTTAATCTGTTTATGAATGGGGTCTTGGAGAGAGGAGCTGGTGTGAAGTTTGTTGTTGGTGGAGGTTTAATTGATGTTTGGTAATGACACAGCACTCAACAGATTCAAGTGAGAAACTGTAGAAGTGGGTTTCTGGTTTCGGGAGTGTGTGAAAGAAAGTTGAGAGTAAATGTGAGTAAAGTAAGGTTTTTAGGTTTAGCAGTGACAAGGAGAGTTTAACTGGATTTTGAATTTGAACATGGAGAACTCAGAGGAAGTGGAGTGTTTTAGTCATCTGGGATTGGATTCTACAGTGAAGAAAACCATGGGGCTGAAGTGAGCCATAGAGTGGGTGAAGAGGCAAAAGTCTTGGATGTATTGAGGATTATGCGGAAAGAGAGGTCACTCTCTTTAAGGGCAAAGATGAATTTGATGGTATAGTAGTCCCATTGGTGCTGTATGGATGTGAGGCATGATTCGTGGTGTAATTGGGGTTAATCAGATAAGAAATGTTAGGGTAAGAGAGAGGTGCAGTAATAAGAGAAATATGAATTAGAGAGCTGATGAGTTTGTGGTGAAAATGTTTTGATATGTGGAGAGGATGAATGAGGAAAGGATGACCAAGAGGGTATACATGTCAGAAGTGGAGGGAACAAAGAAAAGGAGAAACAAAGGTGAAAGGATGGAGTGAAAGATGCTCAGGCCCTGAATATGCAAGTGGGTGTGATGCATGCAAGGGATAGTACAAACTGGAGTGATGTTATTTACAAGGGACAACATGCTCTAGTCAGGGGAACCACAGAAAAGTCTGAGGGGCCTGATTGTGGTTAGGCAGCTCTAATTTCACCGTATTATACACAACTGCAAGAGACTGGATGTAAGTGCATGAGGTCATTTATTCTTTTGATCCTGGTGCTGTCTTGTTGATATGGGAAATGGCATAATGTATGAAAAAAATATGTAGGTATGACTGGACTCTGCTTGCTTAAGGTTACACCACAAATTAAAAGTCGCCTTTGGTGAGGCTTTATCATTGGGGAATACAGTCTTGTCAGAGAACTTTTCACTCCAAAGGATTCTGCATTTCCCTTTTGCTGGAAGTAAAGCAGCCTTGGGTAGGAGCAGCCTTTAGGAAGGTCCTGGGTAACACTAAAGCTTTTTCATAGAAAATAGTCACAGGTTATGTATTAATCAAAACAATAAGTAAATAATTATCTTATATGCACTGAGATACCAAATGTATTTCTAAATAATTCAACAAAGGGACTAATGTTCATAAAGTAATAATGAATAAATCATAGTATATCATATCCCAGAACAGTAAGGAAATTCCTTATAATTATGGATGACTTGGCTACATTGTATAATAGAACAAATACTTTTTTATTATTATATTTGATCGATGCTTCCCATGTCACGAGGTAGCTCCAGGAAGCAGACAAAGAAAGAATGGCCCATCCACTCATATACACATATATATACATAAATGCCCATATACACCCACACAGATAGAGTTGTGCGCAGGAGGATGGATGTGCTGGAAATGAGATGTTTGAGGACAATGTGTGGTGTGAGGTGGTTTGATCGAGTAAGTAACGTAAGGGTAAGAGAGATGTGTGGAAATAAAAAGAGCGTGGTTGAGAGAGCAGAAGAGCGTGTTTTGAAATGGTTTGGGCACATGGAGAGAATGAGTGAGGAAAGATTGACCAAGAGGATATATGTGTCGGAGGTGGAGGGAACGAGGAGAAGAGGGAGACCAAATTGGAGGTGGAAAGATGGAGTGAAAAAGATTTTGTGTGATCAGGGCCTGAACATGCAGGAGGGTGAAAGGAGGGCAAGGAATAGAGTGAATTCGAGCGATGTGGTATACCGGGGTTGACGTGCTGTCAGTGGATTGAATCGGGGCATGTGAAGCGTCTGGGGTAAACCATGGAAAGCTGTGTAGGTATGTATATTTGCGTGTGTGGACGTATGCATATACATGTGTATGGGGGTGGGTTGGGCCATTTCTTTCGTCTTTTTCCTTGCGCTACCTCGCAAACGCGGGAGACAGCGACAAAGTATAATAAAAAGAAAATAATATATATATATATATATTTTTTGGAGATAGGGGAGAAAGAATACGTTCCACGTATTCCCTGCGTGTCGTAGAAGGCGACTAAAAGGGAAGGGAGCGGGAGGGCTGGAAATCTTCCCCTCTCATTTTTTTTTTTCTTTTTTTTTTCCCCCCCAAAAGAAAGAACAGAGAAGGGGGCCAGGTGAGGATATTCCCTCAAAGGCCCAGTCCTCTGTTCTTAACGCTACCTCGCTAATGCGGGAAATGGCGAAATGGAGAAAGAATACTTCCCATGTATTCCCTGCGTGTCGTAGAAGGCGACTAAAAGGGGAGGGAGCGGGGGGCTGGAAATCCTCCCCTCTCATTTTTTTTTTAATTTTCCAAAAGAAGGAACAGAGAATTGGGCCAGGTGAGGGTATTCCCTCAAGGCCCAGTCCTCTGTTCTTAACGCTACCTCGCTAATGCGGGAAATGGCGAATAGTTTGAAAGAAAGAAAGAAAAGAAAGATATATATATATATATATATATATATATATATATATATATATATATATATATATATATATATATATATATTTATATTTTTTTTTTTGCCGCCGTCTCCCGCGTTTGCGAGGTAGCGCAAGGAAACAGACGAAAGAAATGGCCCAACCCACCCCCATACACATGTATATACATACACGTCAACACACGCAAATATACATACCTACACAGCTTTCCATGGTTTACCCCAGATGCTTCACATGCCCTGATTCAACCCACTGACAGCACGTCAACCCCGGTATACCACATCCATCCATTTCACTCTATTCCTTGCCCTCCTTTCACCCTCCTGCATGTTCAGGCCCCGATCACACAAAATCTTTTTCACTCCATCTTTCCACCTCCAATTTGGTCTCCCACTTCTCCTCGTTCCCTCCACCTCCGACACATATATCCTCTTGGTCAATCTTTCCTCACTCATTCTCTCCATGTGCCCAACCATTTCAAAACACCCTCTTCTGCTCTATCAACCACGCTCTTTTTATTTCCACACATCTCTCTTACCCTTACTTTACTTACTCGATCAAACCACCTCACACCACACATTGTCCTCAAACATCTCATTTCCAGCACATCCATCCTCCTGCGCACAACTCTATCCATAGCCCACACCTCGCAGCCATACAACATTGTTGGAACCACTATTCCTTCAAACATACCCATTTTTGCTTTCCGAGATAATGTTCTCGACTTCCACACATTCTTCAAGGGTCCCAGGATTTTTGCCCCCTCCCCCACCCTATGATCCACTTCCGCTTCCATGGTTCCATCCGCTGCCAGATCCACTCCCAGATATCTAAATCACTTTACTATCTCCAGTTTTTCTCCATTCAAACTTACCTCCCAATTGACTTGACCCTCAACCCTACTGTACCTAATAACCTTGCTCTTATTCACATTTACTCTTAACTTTCTTCTTTCACACACTTTACCAAACTCAGTCACCAGCTTCTGCAGTTTCTCACATGAATCAGCCACCAGCGCTGTATCATCAGCGAACAACTGACTCACTTCCCAAGCTCTCTCATCCCCAACAGACTTCATACTTGCCCCTCTTTCCAAAACTCTTGCATTCACCTCCCTAATAACCCCATCCATAAACAAATTAAACAACCATGGAGACATCACACACCCCTGCCGCAAACCTACATTCACTGAGAACCAATCACTTTCCTCTCTTCCTACACGTACACATGCCTTACATCCTCGATAAAAACTTTTCACTGCTTCTGACAACTTGCCTCCCACACCATATATTCTTAATACCTTCCACAGAGCATTTCTATCAACTCTATCATATGCCTTCTCCAGATCCATAAATGCTACATACAAAGCCATTCGCTTTTCTAAGTATTTCTCACATACATTCTACAAAGCAAACTCCTGATCCACACATCCTCTACCACTTCTGAAACCACACTGCTCTTCCCCAATCTGATGCTCTGTACATGCCTTCACCCTCTCAATCAATACCCTCCCATATAATTTACCAGGAATACTCAACAAACTTATATCTCTGTAATTTGAGTAATGTGGCAGTTGAGGGAATAATTGGTATACATGGGGTGTTCAGTGTTGTAAATGGAAATGGTGAAGAGCTTGTAGATTTATGTGCTGAAAAAAGACTGGTGATTGGGAATACCTGGTATAAAAAGCGAGATATACATAAGTATACGTATGTAAGTAGGAGAGATGGCCAGAGAGCGTTATTGGATTACGTGTTAATTGACAGGCATGCGAAAGAGAGACTTTTGGATGTTAATGTGCTGAGAGGTGCAACTGGAGGGATGTCTGATCATTATCTTGTGGAGGCTAAGGTGAAGATTTGTATGGGTTTTCAGAAAATATATATATATATATATATATATATATATATATATATATATATATATATATATATATATATATATATATATATATATATATATATATATATTTTGAGAGGGTGAAGGCATGTACAGAGCATCAGATTGGGGAAGAGCAGTGTGGTTTCAGAAGTGGTAGAGGATGTGTGGATCAGGTGTTTGCTTTGAAGAATGTATGTGAGAAATACTTAGAAAAGCAAATGGATTTGTATGTAGCATTTATGGATCTGGAGAAGGCATATGATAAAGTTGATAGAGATGCTCTGTGGAAGGTATTAAGAATATATGGTGTGGGAGGCAAGTTGTTAGAAGCAGTGAAAAGTTTTTATCGAGGATGTAAGGCATGTGTACGTGTAGGAAGAGAGGAAAGTGATTGGTTCTCAGTGAATGTAGGTTTGCGGCAGGGGTGTGTGATGTCTCCATGGTTGTTTAATTTGTTTTGGATGGGGTTGTTAGGGAGGTGAATACAAGAGTTTTGGAAAGAGGGGCAAGTATGAAGTCTGTTGGGGATGAGAGAGCTTGGGAAGTGAGTCAGTTGTTGTTCGCTGATGATACAGCGCTGGTGGCTGATTCATGTGAGAAACTGCAGAAGCTGGTGACTGAGTTTGGTAAAGTGTGTGAAAGAAGAAAGTTAAGAGTAAATGTGAATAAGAGCAAGGTTATTAGGTACAGTAGGGTTGAGGGTCAAGTCAATTGGGAGGTGAGTTTGAATGGAGAAAAACTGGAGGAAGTGAAGTGTTTTAGATATCTGGGAGTGGATCTGGCAGCGGATGGAACCATGGAAGTGGAAGTGGATCATAGGGTGGGGGAGGGGGCGAAAATTCTGGGGGCCTTGAAGAATGTGTGGAAGTCGAGAACATTATCTCGGAAAGCAAAAATGGGTATGTTTGAAGGAATAGTGGTTCCAACAATGTTGTATGGTTGCGAGGCATGGGCTATGGATAGAGTTGTGCGCAGGAGGATGGATGTGCTGGAAATGAGATGTTTGAGGACAATGTGTGGTGTGAGGTGGTTTGATCGAGTGAGTAACGTAAGGGTAAGAGAGATGTGTGGAAATAAAACCATGGAAAGTTGTGTAGGTATGTATATTTGCGTGTGTGGACGTATGTATATACATGTGTATGGGGGTGGGTTGGGCCATTTCTTTCGTCTGTTTCCTTGCGCTACCTCGCAAACGCGGGAGACAGCGACAAAGCAAAAAAAAAAAAAAAAAATATGCAGGAGGGTGAAAGGCGTTCAAGGAATAGCATGAATTGGAGCGATGTGGTGTACCGGGGTCGACGTGCTGTCAATGGATTGAACCAGGGCATGTGAAGCGTTTGGGGTAAACCATGGAAAGTTCTGTGGGGCCTGGATGTGGAAAGGGAACAGTGGTTTCAGTGCATTATTACATGACAGCTAGAGACTGAGTGTGAACGAATGGGGCCTTTGTTGTCTTTTCCTAGCGCTACCTCACACGCATGAGGAGGGAGGGGGTTGTTATTTCATGCGTGGCGGGGTGGCGATGGGAATGAATAAAGGCAGACAGTATGAATTATGTACATGTGTATATATGTATATGTCTGTGTGTGTATATATATGTATACATTGAGATGTATAGGTATGTATATTTGCGTGTGTGGACATGTATGTATATACATGTGTATGTGGGTGGGTTGGGCCATTCTTTCGTCTGTTTCCTTGCGCTACCTCGCTAACGCGGGAGACAGCAGCAAAGCAATTATTAGGTACAGTAGGGTTGAGGGTCAAGTCAATTGGGAGGTGAGTTTGAATGGAGAAAAACTGGAGGAAGTGAAGTGTTTTAGATATCTGGGAGTGGATCTGGCAGCGGATGGAACCATGGAAGCGGAAGTGGATCATAGGGTGGAGGAGGGGGCGAAAATTCTGGGGGCCTTGAAGAATGTGTGGAAGTCGAGAACATTATCTCGGAAAGCAAAAATGGGTATGTTTGAAGGAATAGTGGTTCCAACAATGTTGTATGGTTGCGAGGCGTGGGCTATGGATAGAGTTGTGCACAGGAGGATGGATGTGCTGGAAATGAGATATTTGAGGACAATGTGTGGTGTGAGGTGGTTTGATCGAGTGAGTAACGTAAGGGTAAGAGAGATGTGTGGAAATAAAAAGAGCGTGGTTGAGAGAGCAGAAGAGGGTGTTTTGAAATGGTTTGGGCACATGGAGAGAATAAGTGAGGAAAGATTGACCAAGAGGATATATGTGTCGGAGGTGGAGGGAATGAGGAGAAGAGGGAGACCAAATTGGAGGTGGAAAGATGGAGTGAAAAAGATTTTGTGTGATCGGGGCCTGAACATGCAGGAGGGTGAAAGGAGGGCAAGGAATAGAGTGAATTGGAGCGATGTGGTATACCGGGGTTGACGTGCTGTCAGTGGATTGAATCAAGGCATGTGAAGCGTCTGGGGTAAACCATGGAAAGCTGTGTAGGTATGTATATTTGCGTGTGTGGACGTATGTATATACATGTGTATGGGGGGGGTTGGGCCATTTCTTTCGTCTGTTTCCTTGCGCTACCTCGCAAATGCGGGAGACAGCGACAAAGTATAATAATAATAATAATAATATATATATATATATATATATATATATATATATATATATATATATATATATATATATTTTTTTTTCTTTGCTTTGTCGCTGTCTCCCGCGTTTGCGAGGTAGCGCAAGGAAACAGACGAAAGAAATGGCCCAACCCACCCCCATACACATGTATATACATACACGTCAACACACGCAAATATACATACCTACACAGCTTTCCATGGTTTACCCCAGACGCTTCACATGCCCTGATTCAATCCACTGACAGCACGTCAACCCCGGTATACTACATCAATCCAATTCACTCTATTCCTTGCCCTCCTTTCACCCTCCTGCATGTTCAGGCCCCGATCACACAAAATCTTTTTCACTCCATCTTTCCACCTCCAATTTGGTCTCCCACTTCTCCTCGTTCCCTCCACCTCCGACACATATATCTCCTCTTGGTCAATCTTTCCTCACTCATTCTCTCCATGTGCCCAAACCATTTCAAAACACCCTCTTCTGCTCTCTCAACCACGCTCTTTTTATTTCCACACATCTCTCTTACCCTTACGTTACTTACTCGATCAAACCACCGCACACCACACATTGTCCTCAAACATCTCATTTCCAGCACATCCATCCTCCTGCGCACAACTCTATCCATAGCCCACGCCTCGCAACCATACAACATTGTTGGAACCACTATTCCTTCAAGCATACCCATTTTTGCTTTCCGAGATAATGTTCTCGACTTCCACACATCCTTCAAGGCTCCCAGGATTTTCGCCCCCTCCCCATCCTATGATTCACATCCGCTTCCATGGTTCCATCCGCTGCCAGATCCACTCCCAGATATCTAAAACACTTTACTTCCTCCAGTTTTTCTCCATTCAAACTTACCTCCCAATTGACTTGACCTTCAACCCTACTGTACCTAATAACCTTGCTCTTATTCACATTTACTCTTAACTTTCTTCTTTCACACACATATGGGGTAAACCATGGAAAGCTGTGTGGGGCCTGGATGTGGAAAGGGAGCTGTGGTTTCGGGCATTATTACATGACAGCTAGGGACTGAGTGTGAACGAATGAGGCCTTTGTTGTCTTTTCCTAGCGCTACCCCACACACATGAGGGGGGAGGGGGATGGTATTCCATGTGTGGCGAGGTGGCGATGGGAATGAATAAAGGCAGACAGTGTGAAGTGTGTGCATGGGTATATATGTATGTGTCTGAGTATGTAATATATATGTGTACATTGAGATATATAGGCATGTATATTTGCATGTGTGGATGTGTGTGTATATACATGTGTATGGGGGTGGGTTGGGCCATTTCTTTCGTCTGTTTCCTTGCGCTACCTTGCAAACGCGGGAGACAGCGACAAAGCAAAATAATAATAATAATATTTATTTATTTATTTTGCTTTGTCGCTGTCTCCCGCGTTTGCGAGGTAGCGCAAGGAAACAGACAAAAGAAATGGCCCAACCCACCTCCATACACATGTATATATATACATGTGTATTTTTTTTTTTTTTTTTTTTTTTTTTTTTTTTGCTGTCTCCCGCGTTTGCGAGGTAGCGCAAGGAAACAGATGAAAGAAATGGCCCAACCCACCCCCATACACGTGTATATACATACGTCCACACACGCAAATATACATACCTACACAGCTTTCCATGGTTTACCCCAGACGCTTCACATGCCCTGATTCAATCCACTGACAGCACGTCAACCCCGGTATACCACATCGCTCCAATTCACTCTATTCCTTGCCCTCCTTTCACCCTCCTGCATGTTCAGGCCCTGATCACGCAAAATCTTTTTCACTCCATCTTTCCACCTCCAATTTGGTCTCCCTCTTCTCCTCGGTCCCTCCACCTCCGACACATATATCCTCTTGGTCAATCTTTCCTCACTCATTCTCTCCATGTGTCCAAACCATTTCAAAACACCCTCTTCTGCTCTCTCAACCACGCTCTTTTTATTTCCACACATCTCTCTTACCCTTACGTTACTTACTCGATCAAACCACCTCACACCACACATTGTCCTCAAACATCTCTTTTCCAGCACATCCATCCTCCTGCGCACCACTCTATCCATAGCCCACGCCTCGCAACCATACAACATTGTTGGAACCACTATTCCTTCAAACATACCCATTTTTGCTTTCCGAGATAATGTTCTCGACTTCCACACATTCTTCAAGGCCCCCAGAATTTTCGCCCCCTCCCCCACCCTATGATCCACTTCCGCTTCCATGGTTCCATCCGCTGCCAGATCCACTCCCAGATATCTAAAACACTTCACTTCCTCCAGTTTTTCTCCATTCAAACTCACCTCCCAATTGACTTGACCCTCAACCCTACTGTACCTAATAACCTTGCTCTTATTCACATTTACTCTTAACTTTCTTCTTTCACACACTTTACCAAACTCAGTCACCAGCTTCTGCAGTTTCTCACATGAATCAGCCACCAGCGCTGTATCATCAGCGAACAACAACTGACTCACTTCCCAAGCTCTCTCATCCCCAACAGACTTCATACTTGCCCCTCTTTCCAAAACTCTTGCATTCACCTCCCTAACAACCCCATCCATAAACAAATTAAACAACCATGGAGACATCACACACCCCTGCCGTAAACCTACATTCACTGAGAACCAATCACTTTCCTCTCTTCCTACACGTTCACATGCCTTACATCCTCAATAAAAACTTTTCACTGCTTCTAACAACTTGCCTCCCACACCATATATTCTTAATACCTTCCACAGAGCATCTCTATCAACTCTATCATATGCCTTCTGCAGATCCATAAATGCTACTTACAAATCCATTTGCTTTTCTAAGTATTTCTCACATACATTCTTCAAAGCAAACACCTGATCCACACATCCTCTACCACTTCTGAAACCATAATAATAATATATATATGTATATATATATATATATATATATATATATATATATATATATATATTTTAATACTATTCGCCATTTCCCGCATTAGCGAGGTAGCATTAAGAACAGAGGACTGGACCTTTGAGGGAATATCCTCACCTGGCCCCCTTCTCTGTTTCTTCTTTTGGAAAATTAAAAAAAAATCGAGAGGGGAGGATTTCCAGCCCCCCGCTCCCTTCCCTTTTAGTCGCCTTTTACGACACGCAGGGAATACATGGGAAGTATTCTTTCTCCCCTATCCCCAGGGATAATATATATATATTTTATTTTTGATGCACAAGACCGGGTTATAGTGATGGGTGATTTGAATGCAAAGGTGAGTAATGTGGCAGTTGAGGGAATAATTGGTATACATGGGGTGTTCAGTGTTGTAAATGGAAATGGTGAAGAGCTTGTAGATTTATGTGCTGAAAAAGGACTGGTGATTGGGAATACTTGGTTTAAAAAGCGAGATATACATAAGTATACGTATGTAAGTAGGAGAGATGGCCAGAGAGCGTTATTTGATTACGTGTTAATTGACATGCGCGAAAGAGAGACTTTTGGATGTTAATGTGCTGAGAGGTGCAACTGGAGGGATGTCTGATCATTATCTTGTGGAGGATAAGGTGAAGATTTGTATGGGTTTTCAGAAAAGAAGAGTAAATGTTGGGGTGAAGAGGGTGGTGAGAGTAAGTGAGCTTGGGAAGGAGACTTGTGTGAGGAAGTACCAGGAGAGACTGAGTACAGAATGGAAAAAGATGAGAACAATGGAAGTAAGAGGAGTGGGGGAGGAATGGGATGTATTTAGGGGATCAGTGATGTTTTGCACAAAAGATGCTTGTGGCATGAGAAGCATGGGAGGTGGGTTGATTAGAAAGGTTAGTGAGTGGTGGGATGAAGAAGTAAGATTATTAGTGAAAGAGAAGAGAGAGGCATTTGGACGATTTTTGCAGGGAAAAAATGCAATTGAGTGGGAGATGTATAAAAGAAAGAGACAGGAGGTCAAGAGAAAGGTGCAAGAGGTGAAAAAGAGGGCAAATGAGAGTTGGTGTGAAAGAGTATCATTAAATTTGAGGGAGAATAAAAACATGTTCTGGAAGGAGGTAAATAAAGTGCGTTAGACAAGGGAGCAGATGGAAACTTCAGTGAAGGGCGCTAATGGGGAGGTGATAACAAGTAGTGGTGATGTGAGAAGGAGATGGAGTGAGTATTTTGAAGGTTTGTTGAATGCGTTTGATGATAGAGTGGCAGATATAGAGTGTTTTGGTCGAAGTGGTGTGCAAAGTGAGAGGGTTAGGGAAAATAATTTGGTAAACAGAGAAGAGGTAGTAAAAGCTTTGCGGAAGATGAAAGTCGGCAAGGTAGCAGGTTTGGATGGTATTGCAGTGGAATTTATTAAAAAAGGGGATGACTGTATTGTTGACTGGTTGGTAAGGTTATCTAATGTATGTATGACTCATGGTGAGGTGCCTGAGGATTGGCGGAATGCGTGCATAGTGCCATTGTACAAAGGCAAAGGGGATAAGAGTGAGTGCTCAAATTACAGAGGTATAAGTTTGTTGAGTATTCCTGGTAAATTATATGGAAGGGTATTGATTGAGAGGGTGAAGGCATGTACAGAGCATCAGATTGGGGAAGAGCAGTGTGGTTTCAGAAGTGGTAGAAGATGTGTGGATCAGGTGTTTGCTTTGAAGAATGTATGTGAGAAATACTTAGAAAAGCAAATTGATTTGTATGTAGCATTTATGGATCTGGAGAAGGCATATGATAGAGTTGATAGAGATGCTCTGTGGAAGGTATTAAGAATATATGGTGTGGGAGGCAAGTTGTTAGAAGCAGTGAAAAGTTTTTATCGAGGATGTAAGGCATGTGTACATGTAGGAAGAGAGGAAAGTGATTGGTTCTCAGTGAATGTAGGTTTGCGGCAGGGGTGTGTGATGTCTCCATGGTTGTTTAATTTGTTTATGGATGGGGTTATTAGGGAGGTGAATGCAAGAGTTTTGGAAAGAGGGGCAAGTATGAAGTCTGTTGGGGATGAGAGAGCTTGGGAAGTGAGTCAGTTGTTGTTCGCTGATGATACAGCGCTGGTGGCTGATTCATGTGAGAAACTGCAGAAGCTGGTGACTGAGTTTGGTAAAGTGTGTGAAAGAAGAAAGTTAAGAGTAAATGTGAATAAGAGCAAGATTATTAGGTACAGTAGGGTTGAGGGTCAAGTCAATTGGGAGGTAAGTTTGAATGGAGAAAAACTGGAGGAAGTAAAGTATTTTAGATGTCTGGGAGTGGATCTGGCAGCGGATGGAACCATGGAAGCGGAAGTGGATCATAGGGTGGGGGAGGGGGCGAAAATTCTGGGAGCCTTGAAGAATGTGTGGAAGTCGAGAACATTATCTCGGAAAGCAAAAATGGGTATGTTTGAAGGAATAGTGGTTCCAACAATGTTGTATGGTTGCGAGGCGTGGGCTACGGATAGAGTTGTGCACAGGAGGATGGATGTGCTGGAAATGAGATGTTTGAGGACAATGTGTGGTGTGAGGTGGTTTGATCGAGTAAGTAACGTAAGGGTAAGAGAGATGTGTGGAAATGAAAAGAGCGTGGTTGAGAGAGCAGAAGAGGGTGTTTTGAAATGGTTTGGGCACATGGAGAGAATGAGTGAGGAAAGATTGACCAAGAGGATATGTGTGTCGGAGGTGGAGGGAACGAGGAGAAGTGGGAGACCAAATTGGAGGTGGAAAGATGGAGTGAAAAAGATTTTGTGTGATCGGGGCCTGAACATGCAGGAGGGTGAAAGGAGGGCAAGGAATAGAGTGAATTGGATCGATGTGGTATACCGGGGTTGACGTGCTGTCAGTGGGTTGAATCAGGGCATGTGAAGCGTCTGGGGTAAACCATGGAAAGCTGTGTAGGTATGTATATTTGCGTGTGTGGACGTATGTATGTACATGTGTATGGGGGTGGTTGGGCCATTTCTTTCGTCTTTTTCCTTGCGCTACCTCGCAAACGCGGGAGACAGCGACAAAGTATAATAAAAAGAAAATAATATATATATATATATATTTTTTGGAGATAGGGGAGAAAGAATACGTTCCACGTATTCCCTGCGTGTCGTAGAAGGCGACTAAAAGGGAAGGGAGCGGGGGGCTGGAAATCTTCCCCTCTCATTTTTTTTTTTCTTTTTTTTTTCCCCCCCAAAAGAAAGAACAGAGAAGGGGGCCAGGTGAGGATATTCCTCAAAGGCCCAGTCCTCTGTTCTTAACGCTACCTCGCTAATGCGGGAAATGGCGAAATGGAGAAAGAATACTTCCCATGTATTCCCTGCGTGTCGTAGAAGGCGACTAAAAGGGGAGGGAGCGGGGGGCTGGAAATCCTCCCCTCTCATTTTTTTTTTAATTTTCCAAAAGAAGGAACGAGAATTGGGCAGGTGAGGGTATTCCCTCAAGGCCCAGTCCTCTGTTCTTAACGCTACCTCGCTAATGCGGGAAATGGCGAATAGTTTGAAAGAAAGAAAGAAAAGAAAGATATATATATATATATATATATATATATAATATATATATATATATATATATATATATATATATATATATATTTATTTTTTTTTTTTGCCGCCGTCTCCCGCGTTTGCGAGGTAGCGCAAGGAAACAGACGAAAGAAATGGCCCAACCCACCCCCATACACATGTATATACATACACGTCAACACACGCAAATATACATACCTACACAGCTTTCCATGGTTTACCCCAGATGCTTCACATGCCTGATTCAACCCACTGACAGCACGTCAACCCGGTATACCACATCCATCCATTTCACTCTATTCCTTGCCCTCCTTTCACCCTCCTGCATGTTCAGGCCCCGATCACACAAAATCTTTTTCACTCCATCTTTCCACCTCCAATTTGGTCTCCCACTTCTCCTCGTTCCCTCCACCTCCGACACATATATCCTCTTGGTCAATCTTTCCTCACTCATTCTCTCCATGTGCCCAACCATTTCAAAACACCCTCTTCTGCTCTATCAACCACGCTCTTTTTATTTCCACACATCTCTCTTACCCTTACTTTACTTACTCGATCAAACCACCTCACACCACACATTGTCCTCAAACATCTCATTTCCAGCACATCCATCCTCCTGCGCACAACTCTATCCATAGCCCACACCATCGCAGCCATACAACATTGTTGGAACCACTATTCCTTCAAACATACCCATTTTTGCTTTCCGAGATAATGTTCTCGACTTCCACACATTCTTCAAGGGTCCCAGGATTTTTGCCCCCTCCCCCACCCTATGATCCACTTCCGCTTCCATGGTTCCATCCGCTGCCAGATCCACTCCCAGATATCTAAATCACTTTACTATCTCCAGTTTTTCTCCATTCAAACTTACCTCCCAATTGACTTGACCCTCAACCCTACTGTACCTAATAACCTTGCTCTTATTCACATTTACTCTTAACTTTCTTCTTTCACACACTTTACCAAACTCAGTCACCAGCTTCTGCAGTTTCTCACATGAATCAGCCACCAGCGCTGTATCATCAGCGAACAACTGACTCACTTCCCAAGCTCTCTCATCCCCAACAGACTTCATACTTGCCCCTCTTTCCAAAACTCTTGCATTCACCTCCCTAATAACCCCATCCATAAACAAATTAAACAACCATGGAGACATCACACACCCCTGCCGCAAACCTACATTCACTGAGAACCAATCACTTTCCTCTCTTCCTACACGTACACATGCCTTACATCCTCGATAAAAACTTTTCACTGCTTCTGACAACTTGCCTCCCACACCATATATTCTTAATACCTTCCACAGAGCATTTCTATCAACTCTATCATATGCCTTCTCCAGATCCATAAATGCTACATACAAAGCCATTCGCTTTTCTAAGTATTTCTCACATACATTCTACAAAGCAAACTCCTGATCCACACATCCTCTACCACTTCTGAAACCACACTGCTCTTCCCCAATCTGATGCTCTGTACATGCCTTCACCCTCTCAATCAATACCCTCCCATATAATTTACCAGGAATACTCAACAAACTTATATCTCTGTAATTTGAGTAATGTGGCAGTTGAGGGAATAATTGGTATACATGGGGTGTTCAGTGTTGTAAATGGAAATGGTGAAGAGCTTGTAGATTTATGTGCTGAAAAAAGACTGGTGATTGGGAATACCTGGTATAAAAAGCGAGATATACATAAGTATACGTATGTAAGTAGGAGAGATGGCCAGAGAGCGTTATTGGATTACGTGTTAATTGACAGGCATGCGAAAGAGAGACTTTTGGATGTTAATGTGCTGAGAGGTGCAACTGGAGGGATGTCTGATCATTATCTTGTGGAGGCTAAGGTGAAGATTTGTATGGGTTTTCAGAAAATATATATATATATATATATATATATATATATATATATATATATATATATATATATATATATATATATATATATATATATATATATATATATATTTTGAGAGGGTGAAGGCATGTACAGAGCATCAGATTGGGGAAGAGCAGTGTGGTTTCAGAAGTGGTAGAGGATGTGTGGATCAGGTGTTTGCTTTGAAGAATGTATGTGAGAAATACTTAGAAAAGCAAATGGATTTGTATGTAGCATTTATGGATCTGGAGAAGGCATATGATAAAGTTGATAGAGATGCTCTGTGGAAGGTATTAAGAATATATGGTGTGGGAGGCAAGTTGTTAGAAGCAGTGAAAAGTTTTTATCGAGGATGTAAGGCATGTGTACGTGTAGGAAGAGAGGAAAGTGATTGGTTCTCAGTGAATGTAGGTTTGCGGCAGGGGTGTGTGATGTCTCCATGGTTGTTTAATTTGTTTTGGATGGGGTTGTTAGGGAGGTGAATACAAGAGTTTTGGAAAGAGGGGCAAGTATGAAGTCTGTTGGGGATGAGAGAGCTTGGGAAGTGAGTCAGTTGTTGTTCGCTGATGATACAGCGCTGGTGGCTGATTCATGTGAGAAACTGCAGAAGCTGGTGACTGAGTTTGGTAAAGTGTGTGAAAGAAGAAAGTTAAGAGTAAATGTGAATAAGAGCAAGGTTATTAGGTACAGTAGGGTTGAGGGTCAAGTCAATTGGGAGGTGAGTTTGAATGGAGAAAAACTGGAGGAAGTGAAGTGTTTTAGATATCTGGGAGTGGATCTGGCAGCGGATGGAACCATGGAAGTGGAAGTGGATCATAGGGTGGGGGAGGGGGCGAAAATTCTGGGGGCCTTGAAGAATGTGTGGAAGTCGAGAACATTATCTCGGAAAGCAAAAATGGGTATGTTTGAAGGAATAGTGGTTCCAACAATGTTGTATGGTTGCGAGGCATGGGCTATGGATAGAGTTGTGCGCAGGAGGATGGATGTGCTGGAAATGAGATGTTTGAGGACAATGTGTGGTGTGAGGTGGTTTGATCGAGTGAGTAACGTAAGGGTAAGAGAGATGTGTGGAAATAAAACCATGGAAAGTTGTGTAGGTATGTATATTTGCGTGTGTGGACGTATGTATATACATGTGTATGGGGGTGGGTTGGGCCATTTCTTTCGTCTGTTTCCTTGCGCTACCTCGCAAACGCGGGAGACAGCGACAAAGCAAAAAAAAAAAAAAAAAATATGCAGGAGGGTGAAAGGCGTTCAAGGAATAGCATGAATTGGAGCGATGTGGTGTACCGGGGTCGACGTGCTGTCAATGGATTGAACCAGGGCATGTGAAGCGTTTGGGGTAAACCATGGAAAGTTCTGTGGGGCCTGGATGTGGAAAGGGAACAGTGGTTTCAGTGCATTATTACATGACAGCTAGAGACTGAGTGTGAACGAATGGGGCCTTTGTTGTCTTTTCCTAGCGCTACCTCACACGCATGAGGAGGGAGGGGGTTGTTATTTCATGCGTGGCGGGGTGGCGATGGGAATGAATAAAGGCAGACAGTATGAATTATGTACATGTGTATATATGTATATGTCTGTGTGTGTATATATATGTATACATTGAGATGTATAGGTATGTATATTTGCGTGTGTGGACATGTATGTATATACATGTGTATGTGGGTGGGTTGGGCCATTCTTTCGTCTGTTTCCTTGCGCTACCTCGCTAACGCGGGAGACAGCAGCAAAGCAATTATTAGGTACAGTAGGGTTGAGGGTCAAGTCAATTGGGAGGTGAGTTTGAATGGAGAAAAACTGGAGGAAGTGAAGTGTTTTAGATATCTGGGAGTGGATCTGGCAGCGGATGGAACCATGGAAGCGGAAGTGGATCATAGGGTGGAGGAGGGGGCGAAAATTCTGGGGGCCTTGAAGAATGTGTGGAAGTCGAGAACATTATCTCGGAAAGCAAAAATGGGTATGTTTGAAGGAATAGTGGTTCCAACAATGTTGTATGGTTGCGAGGCGTGGGCTATGGATAGAGTTGTGCACAGGAGGATGGATGTGCTGGAAATGAGATATTTGAGGACAATGTGTGGTGTGAGGTGGTTTGATCGAGTGAGTAACGTAAGGGTAAGAGAGATGTGTGGAAATAAAAAGAGCGTGGTTGAGAGAGCAGAAGAGGGTGTTTTGAAATGGTTTGGGCACATGGAGAGAATAAGTGAGGAAAGATTGACCAAGAGGATATATGTGTCGGAGGTGGAGGGAATGAGGAGAAGAGGGAGACCAAATTGGAGGTGGAAAGATGGAGTGAAAAAGATTTTGTGTGATCGGGGCCTGAACATGCAGGAGGGTGAAAGGAGGGCAAGGAATAGAGTGAATTGGAGCGATGTGGTATACCGGGGTTGACGTGCTGTCAGTGGATTGAATCAAGGCATGTGAAGCGTCTGGGGTAAACCATGGAAAGCTGTGTAGGTATGTATATTTGCGTGTGTGGACGTATGTATATACATGTGTATGGGGGGGTTGGGCCATTTCTTTCGTCTGTTTCCTTGCGCTACCTCGCAAATGCGGGAGACAGCGACAAAGTATAATAATAATAATAATAATATATATATATATATATATATATATATATATATATATATATATATATATATATATATTTTTTTTTCTTTGCTTTGTCGCTGTCTCCCGCGTTTGCGAGGTAGCGCAAGGAAACAGACGAAAGAAATGGCCCAACCCACCCCCATACACATGTATATACATACACGTCAACACACGCAAATATACATACCTACACAGCTTTCCATGGTTTACCCCAGACGCTTCACATGCCCTGATTCAATCCACTGACAGCACGTCAACCCCGGTATACTACATCAATCCAATTCACTCTATTCCTTGCCCTCCTTTCACCCTCCTGCATGTTCAGGCCCCGATCACACAAAATCTTTTTCACTCCATCTTTCCACCTCCAATTTGGTCTCCCACTTCTCCTCGTTCCCTCCACCTCCGACACATATATCTCCTCTTGGTCAATCTTTCCTCACTCATTCTCTCCATGTGCCCAAACCATTTCAAAACACCCTCTTCTGCTCTCTCAACCACGCTCTTTTTATTTCCACACATCTCTCTTACCCTTACGTTACTTACTCGATCAAACCACCGCACACCACACATTGTCCTCAAACATCTCATTTCCAGCACATCCATCCTCCTGCGCACAACTCTATCCATAGCCCACGCCTCGCAACCATACAACATTGTTGGAACCACTATTCCTTCAAGCATACCCATTTTTGCTTTCCGAGATAATGTTCTCGACTTCCACACATCCTTCAAGGCTCCCAGGATTTTCGCCCCCTCCCCATCCTATGATTCACATCCGCTTCCATGGTTCCATCCGCTGCCAGATCCACTCCCAGATATCTAAAACACTTTACTTCCTCCAGTTTTTCTCCATTCAAACTTACCTCCCAATTGACTTGACCTTCAACCCTACTGTACCTAATAACCTTGCTCTTATTCACATTTACTCTTAACTTTCTTCTTTCACACACATATGGGGTAAACCATGGAAAGCTGTGTGGGGCCTGGATGTGGAAAGGGAGCTGTGGTTTCGGGCATTATTACATGACAGCTAGGGACTGAGTGTGAACGAATGAGGCCTTTGTTGTCTTTTCCTAGCGCTACCCCACACACATGAGGGGGGAGGGGGATGGTATTCCATGTGTGGCGAGGTGGCGATGGGAATGAATAAAGGCAGACAGTGTGAAGTGTGTGCATGGGTATATATGTATGTGTCTGAGTATGTAATATATATGTGTACATTGAGATATATAGGCATGTATATTTGCATGTGTGGATGTGTGTGTATATACATGTGTATGGGGGTGGGTTGGGCCATTTCTTTCGTCTGTTTCCTTGCGCTACCTTGCAAACGCGGGAGACAGCGACAAAGCAAAATAATAATAATAATATTTATTTATTTATTTTGCTTTGTCGCTGTCTCCCGCGTTTGCGAGGTAGCGCAAGGAAACAGACAAAAGAAATGGCCCAACCCACCTCCATACACATGTATATATATACATGTGTATTTTTTTTTTTTTTTTTTTTTTTTTTTTTTTTGCTGTGTCCCGCGTTTGCGAGGTAGCGCAAGGAAACAGATGAAAGAAATGGCCCAACCCACCCCCATACACGTGTATATACATACGTCCACACACGCAAATATACATACCTACACAGCTTTCCATGGTTTACCCCAGACGCTTCACATGCCCTGATTCAATCCACTGACAGCACGTCAACCCCGGTATACCACATCGCTCCAATTCACTCTATTCCTTGCCCTCCTTTCACCCTCCTGCATGTTCAGGCCCTGATCACGCAAAATCTTTTTCACTCCATCTTTCCACCTCCAATTTGGTCTCCCTCTTCTCCTCGGTCCCTCCACCTCCGACACATATATCCTCTTGGTCAATCTTTCCTCACTCATTCTCTCCATGTGTCCAAACCATTTCAAAACACCCTCTTCTGCTCTCTCAACCACGCTCTTTTTATTTCCACACATCTCTCTTACCCTTACGTTACTTACTCGATCAAACCACCTCACACCACACATTGTCCTCAAACATCTCTTTTCCAGCACATCCATCCTCCTGCGCACCACTCTATCCATAGCCCACGCCTCGCAACCATACAACATTGTTGGAACCACTATTCCTTCAAACATACCCATTTTTGCTTTCCGAGATAATGTTCTCGACTTCCACACATTCTTCAAGGCCCCCAGAATTTTCGCCCCCTCCCCCACCCTATGATCCACTTCCGCTTCCATGGTTCCATCCGCTGCCAGATCCACTCCCAGATATCTAAAACACTTCACTTCCTCCAGTTTTTCTCCATTCAAACTCACCTCCCAATTGACTTGACCCTCAACCCTACTGTACCTAATAACCTTGCTCTTATTCACATTTACTCTTAACTTTCTTCTTTCACACACTTTACCAAACTCAGTCACCAGCTTCTGCAGTTTCTCACATGAATCAGCCACCAGCGCTGTATCATCAGCGAACAACAACTGACTCACTTCCCAAGCTCTCTCATCCCCAACAGACTTCATACTTGCCCCTCTTTCCAAAACTCTTGCATTCACCTCCCTAACAACCCCATCCATAAACAAATTAAACAACCATGGAGACATCACACACCCCTGCCGTAAACCTACATTCACTGAGAACCAATCACTTTCCTCTCTTCCTACACGTTCACATGCCTTACATCCTCAATAAAAACTTTTCACTGCTTCTAACAACTTGCCTCCCACACCATATATTCTTAATACCTTCCACAGAGCATCTCTATCAACTCTATCATATGCCTTCTGCAGATCCATAAATGCTACTTACAAATCCATTTGCTTTTCTAAGTATTTCTCACATACATTCTTCAAAGCAAACACCTGATCCACACATCCTCTACCACTTCTGAAACCATAATAATAATATATATATGTATATATATATATATATATATATATATATATATATATATATATATTTTAATACTATTCGCCATTTCCCGCATTAGCGAGGTAGCATTAAGAACAGAGGACTGGACCTTTGAGGGAATATCCTCACCTGGCCCCCTTCTCTGTTTCTTCTTTTGGAAAATTAAAAAAAAATCGAGAGGGGAGGATTTCCAGCCCCCCGCTCCCTTCCCTTTTAGTCGCCTTTTACGACACGCAGGGAATACATGGGAAGTATTCTTTCTCCCCTATCCCCAGGGATAATATATATATATTTTATTTTTGATGCACAAGACCGGGTTATAGTGATGGGTGATTTGAATGCAAAGGTGAGTAATGTGGCAGTTGAGGGAATAATTGGTATACATGGGGTGTTCAGTGTTGTAAATGGAAATGGTGAAGAGCTTGTAGATTTATGTGCTGAAAAAGGACTGGTGATTGGGAATACTTGGTTTAAAAAGCGAGATATACATAAGTATACGTATGTAAGTAGGAGAGATGGCCAGAGAGCGTTATTTGATTACGTGTTAATTGACATGCGCGAAAGAGAGACTTTTGGATGTTAATGTGCTGAGAGGTGCAACTGGAGGGATGTCTGATCATTATCTTGTGGAGGATAAGGTGAAGATTTGTATGGGTTTTCAGAAAAGAAGAGTAAATGTTGGGGTGAAGAGGGTGGTGAGAGTAAGTGAGCTTGGGAAGGAGACTTGTGTGAGGAAGTACCAGGAGAGACTGAGTACAGAATGGAAAAAGATGAGAACAATGGAAGTAAGAGGAGTGGGGGAGGAATGGGATGTATTTAGGGGATCAGTGATGTTTTGCACAAAAGATGCTTGTGGCATGAGAAGCATGGGAGGTGGGTTGATTAGAAAGGTTAGTGAGTGGTGGGATGAAGAAGTAAGATTATTAGTGAAAGAGAAGAGAGAGGCATTTGGACGATTTTTGCAGGGAAAAAATGCAATTGAGTGGGAGATGTATAAAAGAAAGAGACAGGAGGTCAAGAGAAAGGTGCAAGAGGTGAAAAAGAGGGCAAATGAGAGTTGGTGTGAAAGAGTATCATTAAATTTGAGGGAGAATAAAAACATGTTCTGGAAGGAGGTAAATAAAGTGCGTTAGACAAGGGAGCAGATGGAAACTTCAGTGAAGGGCGCTAATGGGGAGGTGATAACAAGTAGTGGTGATGTGAGAAGGAGATGGAGTGAGTATTTTGAAGGTTTGTTGAATGCGTTTGATGATAGAGTGGCAGATATAGAGTGTTTTGGTCGAAGTGGTGTGCAAAGTGAGAGGGTTAGGGAAAATAATTTGGTAAACAGAGAAGAGGTAGTAAAAGCTTTGCGGAAGATGAAAGTCGGCAAGGTAGCAGGTTTGGATGGTATTGCAGTGGAATTTATTAAAAAAGGGGATGACTGTATTGTTGACTGGTTGGTAAGGTTATCTAATGTATGTATGACTCATGGTGAGGTGCCTGAGGATTGGCGGAATGCGTGCATAGTGCCATTGTACAAAGGCAAAGGGGATAAGAGTGAGTGCTCAAATTACAGAGGTATAAGTTTGTTGAGTATTCCTGGTAAATTATATGGAAGGGTATTGATTGAGAGGGTGAAGGCATGTACAGAGCATCAGATTGGGGAAGAGCAGTGTGGTTTCAGAAGTGGTAGAAGATGTGTGGATCAGGTGTTTGCTTTGAAGAATGTATGTGAGAAATACTTAGAAAAGCAAATTGATTTGTATGTAGCATTTATGGATCTGGAGAAGGCATATGATAGAGTTGATAGAGATGCTCTGTGGAAGGTATTAAGAATATATGGTGTGGGAGGCAAGTTGTTAGAAGCAGTGAAAAGTTTTTATCGAGGATGTAAGGCATGTGTACATGTAGGAAGAGAGGAAAGTGATTGGTTCTCAGTGAATGTAGGTTTGCGGCAGGGGTGTGTGATGTCTCCATGGTTGTTTAATTTGTTTATGGATGGGGTTATTAGGGAGGTGAATGCAAGAGTTTTGGAAAGAGGGGCAAGTATGAAGTCTGTTGGGGATGAGAGAGCTTGGGAAGTGAGTCAGTTGTTGTTCGCTGATGATACAGCGCTGGTGGCTGATTCATGTGAGAAACTGCAGAAGCTGGTGACTGAGTTTGGTAAAGTGTGTGAAAGAAGAAAGTTAAGAGTAAATGTGAATAAGAGCAAGATTATTAGGTACAGTAGGGTTGAGGGTCAAGTCAATTGGGAGGTAAGTTTGAATGGAGAAAAACTGGAGGAAGTAAAGTATTTTAGATGTCTGGGAGTGGATCTGGCAGCGGATGGAACCATGGAAGCGGAAGTGGATCATAGGGTGGGGGAGGGGGCGAAAATTCTGGGAGCCTTGAAGAATGTGTGGAAGTCGAGAACATTATCTCGGAAAGCAAAAATGGGTATGTTTGAAGGAATAGTGGTTCCAACAATGTTGTATGGTTGCGAGGCGTGGGCTACGGATAGAGTTGTGCACAGGAGGATGGATGTGCTGGAAATGAGATGTTTGAGGACAATGTGTGGTGTGAGGTGGTTTGATCGAGTAAGTAACGTAAGGGTAAGAGAGATGTGTGGAAATGAAAAGAGCGTGGTTGAGAGAGCAGAAGAGGGTGTTTTGAAATGGTTTGGGCACATGGAGAGAATGAGTGAGGAAAGATTGACCAAGAGGATATGTGTGTCGGAGGTGGAGGGAACGAGGAGAAGTGGGAGACCAAATTGGAGGTGGAAAGATGGAGTGAAAAAGATTTTGTGTGATCGGGGCCTGAACATGCAGGAGGGTGAAAGGAGGGCAAGGAATAGAGTGAATTGGATCGATGTGGTATACCGGGGTTGACGTGCTGTCAGTGGGTTGAATCAGGGCATGTGAAGCGTCTGGGGTAAACCATGGAAAGCTGTGTAGGTATGTATATTTGCGTGTGTGGACGTATGTATGTACATGTGTATGGGGGTGGGTTGGGCCATTTCTTTCGTCTGTTTCCTTGCGCTACCTCGCAAACGCGGGAGACAGCGGCAAAAGAAAAAGAAAAATATATATATATATATATATATATATATATATATATGATAATATATAAAAAGAAATATATATATATGTATATGTATATACATAAGCACCCATAAACACACATATACATACATACACATACACCAGACATATACATATGTGCACATGTACATATTTATACTTGCTTGCCTTCATGCATTCCCGGCACTACCCTGTCCCACAGGGAAAAGCATAGCTACCCCCTGCTTCAGTGAGGTAGCACCAGAAAAGCAGACAAAAAATTCCACATTCGTCCACACTCAGTCTGTAGCTGTCATGTAATCAAGTGAACCCATTTCCCGCATTAACAAGATAGCATTAAGAACAGAGGATTGAGCCTTAGAGGGAAAATTCTCACTTTGCCCCATTCTCTGCTCCTTCTGGAAAAGTTAAAACCAGAGAGGGGGATTTCCAGCCCATACTCCCTCCCCTTTTAGTCGCCTTCTATGACATGCAGGGAATACGGAGGTAGAATTCTTTCTCCCCTATAGAAATATACACACTCTCACACACCACAGTGGCACCATCAAACATGCAGCACTGCATTGTACTCCTCAGGGTAGTTGCACACCAAGGCCAGAAAGTCTGCATCTCTTCTAAAGTCTTTATTTGTTACTTTGGCCTCAGACAGACATTAGTCCAGCTTGCACCCTCCTATCACCTTGAATGATCACTCTCTCCCACTGAACAAGACACCAACCATTCTGGGCACCACATGTAGCACACACACTGCTTTCACTTCCTACACCAGTAGCAAAAACACAAGGGCAATACACAGGCTGGAAACCCTTGTAACAGTAACTGGCACCAGGTTTGGACAAGAAAGAGAGTCACTCACCAACTTATACAGACAATTCATCCAGTTTAGACTGTGCCTCATCTGTCATCTCTTCCGCCCACTTACAAACAGATATAGCAAAGCTGCAGACCATACAAATAGTGCACTCAGAGCAACCACTGGATGTCTAGCAATCACAGATATTCAGCATCTTCAAAATGAAACATAGATCTTGCCAGTACAGACCCACCTCATGTTGCTTGGCACCTAGTTCTGTGGAGCAGCATTAGACCGCTTCCACCCAGGCTATTCTGTGGCCTGTCACTGGCCCCTAAGTGGAACTAGAAAGCTTGCCCCTGCCTGATGCATCAGTAAGATCTACTCACATCCCCACCCCTAGCAAGTGGAACACTGACAAAACACATACATGTTGAGATAACCCAAGAAGCACTAAACTGCCGACCTCCCAACTAGGTTTTGGACTCCATTCGACCAGACATATACCCATCAGAGGCCTCACTCTCTAAGAAGGTATAAGTCACATCCTCCCTCTTGTGCTCTGGATATCACCCATCACAACAACATTATAAACACCATTTCAGCACATCTCTTCATGCTCAGATGCGACTACCATAAAGGATACATCAAGCACTCACTGCTCAAGTTACCTGGCACTCTCTGCATTTAGACACATACACAACTTCACAAAACACTTTATGACCTTCACCCCCAACCAGTGGACATGGCCAACTTCCTTAGTGTTGCCAGAGCCTTATAAGAATAGAAAGGACTCCTCGGGCAGGAAGTAAGTAGTACATATATGAATAGGTAGATAAATAAATTTACAGACTGATATGTAGATACAGGTGTGTGCAGTCTCCACATGGCCATGGCCACACCACTGGGAGGTGACTTGTGATTTTGTGTGCCCAGCCAGAATGGACCGATGATGTCGTTCAACCACCAAGTGACTACATCCAGCATTTATTTCCTTACCCCAAAAGAGACTAATGTCCCTGCTCCTACGCAGAGCTGAACTTCGAGCTATCCCTTGCCATTGTGCCAGATCATGTATCATACCAAAAACAGTTAATGTTCATGCACATATTTTCATTATCGGAAGTTGATGTCCCAGTGATCATGTCCTGACTACTAGTTCGAGCTGTTAACATTAAGCATAACCCTGGATTCTAGTGTACCTCTGTCCACAGTGCCAAATGCTCATCATTTAAAAACACTACTTCATCATATGCTGAAACCGCACTCAGTTGTACCACCTCCACTGCACTTCGCTGTCATCTGTAAAAGACTACTCAGTGCATAGGAAATGCAGCAATCACAAGACTGTAACTCGCCTAACCCCTTCACAAAGTCCCACTGCCCCAAAACAAATGCCTAACAGACAACATCATAACATGTTTATTTTCACACTTTGCAAATAAACGTCAATACTTGTAGAACCTCAGTGACACAATACACATCCTGCACTTCAATACCATTGGCATCAGAAACAAACACACAGAATTACTTTACCAACTCTGAGAACACCACATCCACATAACCTTCATCAACCAGACTTACATCCAAATCCTCCCCTCCCACCTTTTATGTTGTTACACGACTGTAAGAGAAGACAGACAACAAGAACAAGGAGAATGACCAACACTGCTTGGCCACTAAAACATACCATTCTTTATTGCCTCTAGTACTATATTGTAGCTCACACACAATGGAAACACCATAGAAATACTTAGAAATACAGTCCATGAGAATAAAACTTGACAGTACTAGCTACAACATGATCAACATTTACATACCTCCCTCCTCCAAATACCCCACCAGATATACTCCTCAGCTACAAAGCCATACTATCTAACCGAACACATATCCGTGGAGATTTCAGTGCCCACCATACCATTTAACCCAGCACTCACATTCAAGATACCCAAAGTAATATGCTCATAAGCCAACAGCCACTTCACAATATCCTCATCTAATGCAGCCAGCCATCTAGACTTCCAGCCCATCACCTCCTGCAACTAACTTTGCCATACATCACCTTCTTACATACCCTGCCAACACAAACTCCTTGGAACACAGTATACAAACTGACCACCTCCCCAACCTAATTACACTTCACCTGTCTCTCCTAATCCTTATAACCATCAAGAAGATTTACACAAGCTACAGGAAGGCCAGCTTTTTTCAAAACTTTTGTATAGATGATTTCTCATCCATAAGTCAAGCTGCCTCAGAGTTCACCAACTTCTCCAACCAGGTCAAAGAGCACATCCCACAAAGACAGAAATAAACATAACTCAGACTTCTCCCCACAAGTTATGCACCTCATAAAGCAAAGATACCAACCCAGACACAGTGAATTCAAACTCTAAATAACACTATCAATCAAATCACAGGAAGACAAACTGAAAACTGACATTCTATCCTCATCACATTGAACCACAAGACCCACAGCACTGAAGTCTGGCAAACATGAAAATCCATACTTTCTGTACTAATTTAGCCCCAAGTCATGAAAACAAACTTACTCATGAGACATTGTTCAAAAATCACCTTTCAACAGGAAATTCATAAAAAAACTTACACAAAATGCTTTCAGAAATAAACTCCCCCCCCCCCCTCTTTTCACTCCCAGTGTAATTAAAACCTTTAAAAGAATCCTATTGCAGGCCTTGACACCAAATTTTCCGATGAAACACTTTGGGCTATGAAATTTACTCAGAAAACACTTTGGCCCATTTGAAATCCTATTATTTACAGATTACTTCAACTACTCCAGGCTACACAACAGAATCCCTAGCATTTGAAAACTTGCCAACATGATACCAGTACTAAAACCTTGTATCATGCAACTCCCCCTCATCTTATGCTCTCTCTCTATCTCTATCAGTATCTAAACTCAGCAAAAACTGATTCATAATGGAACAAACAAAATATTCCACTCTCACCCACACAGAATGGCTTTAGATCCAACCACTCCTGTACCACACCTCACACATGTTTTGAGTGAATTTAACCAATCATAGCTCCTCTCTAGCATAATATGAATGGCAGTGGACATCATTAAAGCATTTGACACTGTCCCCCAACAAATCCTATCACAAAATATATGTGACCCCTTCCCTCCACAACAGTGATCAAAAGTGGTTGGTTGGCTTCATGGCTGTCTTCTGTTACAGAGTTACTCACAGTGGTTTCACCTTTAGAACACTTAACCTCTACAGTGGAGTCCCCCAACTTGCAGTTCTTTCTCCACCCCTCCTCAGTGTCTTCCCACACATCCTATTACCTCTAGCAAATCACACGAAGGTCTTTTTATATGCGGTTTACCTTACAGTCACATCACAACCTTGCAGTATCAGTAACACATAAGCAACTTTACATTAATTGGAATGTTTGCCCCAGATAGACATGAGTCCAACCTACAACCTTCAGTCATCTTGAATGTACAGTCACTCCCATTGAACAAAATTCCAACAACAATTATCTGCATCACTTATGACAAACATGCCATTCACTTCTGACACCAGTAAAATCATCACAGATGCAACAAACTAAATGCCTTCAGACAAAAAATTAGCTCGAGATTTGGACAAGAAAAAGAGTTCCTTCATATCCTCTTATTAACACATAAGACTATGCCACATTTTTCTGGTCTTCCACTCTCTCAAAAGCAAATGTAACAGAACAGCAAAGCACACAAGACAATGGATTTTGAATAATTATTGAATGATTAGATACCACAAAAACTCAACATCACCACAATGAAACATAGATCCTCTCAGTACAGTTCTACCTCAACATGTGGTGTTGAGTGTTTATGGTTGCTTGTGATTGTTCTGAGTTCACTATTTTGTGTGGTTTGCAGCTTTTTTATATTTACATTTTGAGAGGTTGAGCAGCTGATGATTGTTCTAAGTGCATTGTTTTGGATGGTTTGCAGCTTTGTTATATTTTCTTTTTGAGAGGGTGAAAAACCAAGCAGGTGTAGATCAAATGTTTGTGAAGGATATTGAGTGATTCTTTTCCTTGTCCAGATCTGGTGCTGGTTAGTGTTCTGAGAGCATTAAGTTCGTGTTTTTTGTTGTTGTTGATGTATTTGGTGTGGGGAGTGAATGTAGTGCATTTTGTATATTTTGCACAGTGGAAGAGACATTCCATTCAAGTTGACTGGAGGTTGTGAGCTTGATTTGTTTGTCTAGGGTTAAAAGAGTGTTTGAAAACTTCTTTGGAAATGCACTCATTCTGTTCTAGGTGAGCCATTGCTCTACAAATATTATGAACTGCACGATTGATTTTGCTACTTTGGTGTTAGGGTGTTATGATGTGATTGTGTGGTCTTCTTCATATGAAAGGACCTTCATGTTAATGTTTTTCTAAAGTAATGGGTGGTCATATAGAAAGATATTGAAGAGAATAGGAGAAAAATCTGCTCCTTGGTGAACTCCATTATAGTGTTAATCATTTTAGAGATGAAGCCATTGTGAATGACTTTGGCTTGGAGGCCACCTTTGAAGTTTGTAGAGGGTAGAGCCAAGTGTTGTATATGTGAGGATATTTAGATGACAGTGTCAAATGCTATGTTGATGTCTGTTGCCACTAGTACTGTGTGGGAGGGGGAAGATTGTGATAGGCTAGATCTATCTAGGATGTGTTGTGTGAGCTCAGTGTGTAGTATGGTGATTCAGTGTTTTCATTTGAAGCCATGTTGTATGGTTTAGAATGGGATGTTTTATTTAGTTCTGTTGTGGATCATGTTTTCACGGAGTTTGGACACCAAGGATAGAAGTGATAGCAGTAGGAGGAAGGGGAGTTGGGTGGTCTGGAGACTTGTAGGATTGATGTTATGTTGGCAGGTTTCCATTTAGAAATAAAGAAAATAAGTTGAAGATATTTGTAAGTCCTTGGATTGCAAGTGGGCCACACTGTTTGGGTGAAAGTTTGATAGGTTTTCAGTGCTTGGAGCAGGAAAGTTTTTAAGGTTTTAATTGACTTGCTTATATCAATGTATTATTGGAATTGAGGGTGTGTGCTTTTGTTTCTAGGTGGATTTTACATGATGTTTTTTTGGCTTTCTTTTTCAGGGATATGGTTGGTCTGTGACTGATTGCTGACAAATGTTTCATGAGCATTTTTTTGGGGGGGAGGGGGGAATTAAAGTTATTCTTGGAATGGATCAGGAGAGCTCCATAAGTTGGAACTGGACTAGATCATTAAGAGTAAATGTTCTTTAATGTGCACCAGACTTAAGACAGGTTTTTCACTTCCTCCAAAATTTGTAAATACTTTTCCTTGTCTCTTCTTTTTCCCTTTCATAATCCTCTCTATATGTCAATGAAGTCCCAGCCTCAGTGTGGACTTTTGTCTATGACTGGAGCCTTAGAAAAAAATGAAAAAAATATATATATGTAGGGGAGAAAGAATACTTTCCACGTATTCCAAGCATGTAGTAAAAGTTGACCAAAAGGGGAGGGAGCTGGGGGCTAGAAATCCTCCCCTCCAGTTTAGACTTTTTCAAAAGAAGGAACAGAAAATGGTGCCAAGGGAGGATTTTCCCTCTTAGGTTCAGTCCTCTGTTCTTAACGCTACCTCGCTAATGTGGGAAATGGCGAATATGTATGGAAAAAAAAAATCACTGGATTCAACTAGGGCATGTGAAGCATCTGGGGTAAACCATGGAAAGTTTGTGGGGGCCTGGATGTGGAAAGGGAGCTGTGGTTTTGGTGCATTACACATGACAGCTAGAGACTGAGTGTGAACGAATGTGGCCTTTGCTGTCTTTTCCTAGTGCTACCTCGCGTGCGCGGGGGGGGGAGTGCTATTTCATTTGTGGCGGGTTGGTGACGGGAATGGATGAAGGCAGCAAGTACGAATATGTACATGTGTATATATGTATATGTCTGTGTATACATACATATGTATGTATACATTAAAATCTATAGGTATGTATATGAGCATGTGTGGGCTTTTATGTATATACATGTGTATGTGGGTGGGTTGGGCCATTCTTTCGTCTGTTTCCTTGCACAACCTCGCTAACGCGGGAGACAGCAACAAAGCAAAATAATAATAATAAAAAAAATTTATTTTGCTTTCTCGCTGTCTCCCGCGTTAGCGAGGTAGTGCAAGGTAACAGACGAAAGAATGGCCCGACCCACCCACATACACATGTATATGCATACACGTCCACACACGCAAATATACATACCTATACATCTCAACTTATACATATATATACACACACACACATATACATATATACACATGTACATAATTCATACTGTCTGCCTTTCTTCATTCCCATCACCACCCCGCCACACATGAAATGACAACCCCCTCCCCCTCATGTGTGTGAGGTAGTGCTAGGAAAGGACAACAAAGGCCACATTCGTTCACACTCAGTCTCTAGCTGTCATGTAATAATGCACTGAAACCACAGCTCCCTTTCCACATCCAGGCCCCACAGAACTTTCCATGGTTTACCTCAGACGCTTCACATGCCCTGGTTCAATCCATTGACAGCACGTCGACCTCGGTATACCACATTGTTCCAATTCACTCTATTCCTTGCATGCCTTTCACCCTCCTGCATGTTCAGGCCCCAATCACTCAATCTTTTTCACTCCATCTTTCCGCCTCCAATTTGGTCTCCCACTTCTCCTCGTTCCCTCCACCTCCGACACATATATCCTCTTTGTCAATCTTTCCTCACTCATTCTCTCCATGTGACCATACCATTTCAAAACACCCTCTTCTGCTCTGTCAACCACACTCTTTTTATTACCACACAACTCTCTTACCCTTTTATTACTTACTCGATCAAACTGCCTCACACCACATATTGTCCTCAAACATCTCATTTCCAGCACATCCACCCTCCTGCGCACAACTCTATCCATAGCCCACGCCTCGCAACCATACAACATTGTTGGAACCACTATTCCTTCAAACATACCCATTTTTGCTTTCCGAGATAATGTTCTCGACTTCCACACATTCTTTATCACTCCCAGAACTTTTGCCCCCTCCCCCACCCTATGATTCACTTCCGCTTCCATGGTTCCATCCGCTGCCGAATCCACTCCCAGATATCTAAAACACTTCACCTCCTCCAGTTTTTCTCCATTCAAACTTACCTCCCAATTGACTTGACCCTCAACCCTACTGTACCTAATAACCTTGCTCTTATTCACATTTACTCTTAACTTTCTTCTTTCACACACTTTACTAAACTCAGTCACCAGCCTCTGCAGTTTCTCACATGAATCAGCCACCAGCGCTGTATCATCAGCGAACAACAACTGACTCACTTCCCAAGCTCTCTCATCCACAACAGACTGCATATTTGCCCCTCTTTCCAAAACGCTTGCATTCACCTCCCTAACAACCCCATCCATAAACAAATTAAACAACCATGGAGACATCACACACCCCTGTCGCAAACCTACATTCACTGAGAACCAGTCACTTTCCTCTCTTCCTACACGTACACATGCCTTACATCCTCGATAAAAACTTTTCACTGCTTCTAACATCTTGCCTCCCACACCATATATTCTTAATACCTTCCACAGAGCATCTCTATCAACTCTGTCATATGCCTTCTCCAGATCCATAAATGCTACATACAAATCCATTTGCTTTTCTAAGTATTTCTCACATACATTCTTCAAAGCAAACACCTGATCCACACATCCTCTACCACTTCTGAAACCACACTGCTCTTCCCCAATCTGATGCTCTGTACACGCCTTTACCCTCTCAATCAATACCCTCCCATATAATTTCCCAGGAATACTCAACAAACTTATACCTCTGTGATTTGAGCACTCACCTTTGCCCCCTTTGCCTTTGTGCAATGGCACTATGCAAGCATTCCGCCAATCCTCAGGCACCTCACCATGAATCATACATGCATTGAATAACCTTACCAACTAGTCAACAATACAGGCACCCCCCTTTTTTTTATAAATTCCAATGCAATACCATCCAAACCCGCTGCCTTGCTGGCTTTCATCTTCCGCAAAGCTTTTACTACCTCTTCTTTGTTTACCAAATCATTTTCCCTAACCCTCTTACTTTGCACACCACTTCGACCAAAACACCCTATATCTGCCACTCTATCATCAAACACATTCAACAAACCTTCAAAATACTCACTCCATCTCCTTCTCACATCACCACTACTTGTTATCACCTCCCTATTAGCCCCCTTCACTGAAGTTCCCATTTGTTCCCTTGTCTTACGCACTTTATTTACCTCCTTCCAAAACATCTTTTTATTCTCCCTAAAATTTAATGATACTCTCTCACCCCATCTCTCATTTGCCCTCTTTTTCACCTCTTGCACCTTTCTCTTGACCTCCTGCCTCTTTCTTTTATACATGGCATGTATACAGGTAGGAAGAGAGGAGAGTGATTGGTTCCTAGTGAAGGTCAGTCTGCTGCAGGGGTGTGTCATGTCCCCATGGTTGTTTAATTTGTTTATGGATTGGATGGTTAGGAAGGGAAATGCAGTAGTTGTGGAGAGAGGGGTGAGTATGCAGTCCATTGGGGATGAGAGGGCCTTGGAAGTGAGTCATTTGTTTGCCGATGATACAGCTCTGGTGGCTGATTCAAGTGAGAAACTGCAGAAGTATATATATACGTACATATACATACACAGATTGAAAGATTGACCAAGAAGATATATGTGTCGGAGGTGGAGGGAACGAGGAGAAGTGGGAGACCAAATTGGAGGTGGAAAGATGGAGTGAAAATGATTCTGAGTGATCGGGGCCTGAACATGCAGGAGGGTGAAAGGCGGGCAAGGAATAGAGTGAATTGGATCGATGTGGTATACCGGGGTCGACATGCTGTCAATGGATTGAATCAGAGCATGTGAAGCGTCTGGGGTAAACCATGGAAAGTTTTGTGGGGCCTGGATGTGGAAAGGGAGCTGTGGTTTCGGGCATTTTTGCATGACAGCTAGAGATTGAGTATGAACGAATGGTGCCTTTGTTGTCTTTTCCTAGCGCTACCTCGCACACATGAGGGGGGAGGGGGATGGTATTCCATGTGTGGCGAGGTGGCGATGGGAATAAATAAAGGCAGACAGTATGAGTTATGTACATGTGTATATATGTATATGTCTGTGTGTGTATATATATGTGTACATTGAGATGTATAGGTATGTATATTTGTGTGTGTGAACGTGTATGTATATACATGTGTATGGGGGTGGGTTTGGCCATTTCTTTCGTCTGTTTCCTTGCACTACCTCGCAAACACGGGAGACAGCGGCAAAAAAAAAATATATATATATATATATATATATATATATATATATATATATATATATATATATATATATATATATATATATATATATACATGTGTATGGGGGGGGGGGGGGGTTGGGCCATTTCTTTCGTCTGTTTCCTTGCGCTACCTCGCAAACGCGGGAGACAGCGACAAAGTATAAAAAAAAAAAAAAAAAAAAAAAAAAATATATATATATATATATATATATAAATACAAACACAGACATATACATATATACACATGTACATATTCATACTTGCTTGCCTTCAATCCATTCCCGGGGCCAGCCCACCTCACAGAAAATAGCATTGCTATCTCCCGCTTTAGTGAGGTAGCGCCAGGAAAACAGACAAAAAAGGCCACATTCGGTCTCACTCAGTCTCTAGCTGTCATATTCCCTGAAGTGTTCATGAAGGTATATATAATTCATATATTATTACCCAGGACTAATCTCAGTTATAGAATCGTACTGTTATTCAGGAACTTTCTAAAAGCTCCCACATTTCAAGGCTGTGCTGCTTCCAGTAACAGGGAAATATTGACTCCTTTCAAGTGATAAGTTCATTGACAAAACTGTATTGCCAATGATACAGCTTCAACAAAGTTGACTTTTCACTCACAGTGTAACCTCGAACAGGCAGAGTCCAGTAACACATGTGCTTTCATGGACTTGTGTCCATGAAATATTTACATGGATTTTTTTTTCACAGAGAGATAGGAAAAATATGCATAACTAAGTATTTTCATAATTTGGAGGACAGAGTCTGTGTCTAAAGACATTACTTAAGGTAGAAAGAAGAAATTGAAATGTATAATATGGTTTCACAAAGAATAGGAATCAAAATTGTGTGAAACATCTTTACATGCTTATGAGGCACTTTAATTTTTATTTCATATATGAATTAAACTAAGACATTTTATGGGTTCTTTGCATTGTCTGAAATACTTCTAATCTTGGAGAGAGGTTATGAGATTCTGAGATGCATTTTCATACATGACGGACAATTGTAATTATTAACATTTAAAAGAGTGTTCTTTCATCAATTATTTTGTTCTTCAAGGTTGTGGCAGAGAAGCAGAAACTGGAGCGTGAGGTCACATCATTACAGACTATTATGGAAGATGATCGAAAAGAGATAGCTGACCTTCGGCGGCAACAGCAGGTCAGCAACCTACTAGTACGAGCGTTTTCGATCGTAGATGGAGCATCACAAAACTAATCACTAACCCAGGCAAAGTGACTGGTTTTACAGCAATTCTTTTTGGTATACTCACCTTTAATTCCTTTGAGCTCAAGCTGCACTCAGATATGTAACTAGTTCAGCAACTTTGAGTCTTGAAATTAATAGAAAATTATTTCCCCATGCATATGTATATAAAAGATTCATGAGCTTACTTACCTGCTTATGAGATACAAAGTTGCCAATCATGTTGCACATTCTGACTCCCGTAATTTCAAAGCTACATTAATAATATTGTAGTCCGCTCCCAAGTATTCCATGAACCTTCTCATTGGTTTTCCAGTTCCATGATAAATAATTGATTTTATTCCAAGTCTTGCAGTCCATAAGGCTCTGCAAAAGGACTTCAGTAGGTGTGCCTTGTATTTTATGTGATATCTTTCTTGTGTATTATCCAAGATTTAATGCACATATAACTTCAAAACACTCCTTGAATTAAGCACAAATCCCCATTGTTTACAGCTGTAACACGTTCTGTCAGCTCTTGAAAACATTAAATGTTATTAGCTTAACTTGGTAGTTTGAGTAGGTAGCCCTTACTCTTTAAGCTTTTTCTTTGTTTTGCCCTGCCTATTCATGTCAGTGAATAACAAAAGTTTAACAACAATCTATGGTTGAGTTTATATGGAACTTGATGGAATTTGTTGTATGTGTTCCACTTATTTCAGTACCCACTCTTAGCTTTTGCAATAGCTCTGGGATGGTGATGGTATAAAAAAATGTGAGAGGAGGCTCTTTTTTTTTTTTTTACCTGAAGGAAATTTTTTTTCACACGAAGGAAAGCACCATTGAGACAGTTTTTCATACCGCTCTTTGAAGTAATGTAAATGTTGTGTGAAATTATTTATTTGATCATTTTATGTGATTTTAAGTAAAACAGTAACTGTCCTGCAGTAACACAAGGGACAGACCTTCCTCTCTCATCCAGCACAGTTGATTTTAAAATATAAATTTGTGGTTGGACTTCCATGCAAATGCTTGGTTTTACTGGTTCTTATTTGTAGGACAGTTAATAGTGTCCATGAAAGTCAAGAACTGAAATGCTACATTAAAGAGAATTTTATTGCAGCATAGCTTATGATGAAACAGTGTGATCAAGCAATATTTTGACTGTCGGTAGCCTCCAGTAAATGTGCATGACTGTTGGCATTAAAGTTTTAGATAAGTTGTCAACATTGAAGAGAAATGTGATCTAAATTTATTTCAGATATGCTAGTTCCCTTCTCATACATTGTAGAAGATACTTGTAGATGTCCCATAACCCTTTTATGTTTCAAAATGGAACATTGTTGATGTTCCCCCCTTAACTAGGAAGGCATCAGAAGGTCAAGTTGGGCTGATGTTATTTGAGTCTGTACAACTGATATATTGGCTACTTAACATATGATCTCCCATCTGGTGCATTCACTAACATAATGAATAATGATGTGTTTGAATTTTGTGTCAGATATGATGCACTGTAAGATACCTGCTGCCATCATAGTTGAAAATATCCTTACACTTTTGCCTAACAGACCCAGTCCTAACCTTTCCCCCTCTCTCTCTCTCCCCTGCCCTCAGAAGGTTAGATTCCCGCTCAAAAGACAGGTGGGTCTTACCCCCTTAGTGGATGACAGTTGCATGAATTGCTTCTCACAAGATAATCTGGGTTCTGTCAGTATGACTTAAAGCTGGGGCATTTCAGACCCCCACCCTTAAATCTTAAGCTAAGCACTTATCTGCTACAAATAGTGAACTTTTTGTGTGCACTGGATGCCCTTATACTAAAAGTGTTTTGGATTGAAAATAAATCGCAGAACCCATGCTCAGTGTTACTGTTACTGAGCATGCTTTTGATTGTCAGATTTTATGCAGAAATTACTTGCATGAGCAAAGCATGTTATGCATTATTTGAATGAAATGTTTATAGTGTTTAATCAGCATCTCCATAAGGTTATACATCTTGTTCATGAGTTTTCCAAGTGAATGTTTAATTTCATGTAAATGTTTGTGTTTATGCTTTAGCTAGAGTATTGGATGACCTTATCACTTATGGTTCCTAGATCAAAGCATCTCATTTTCGTAGTTTTAATTACTTTTTGATTAGGATGTAGATATGCAGAATTAGGCTGCTCATCTAGATGCAAAGCTCATTATTCTGTAGTAGTAGTAGTAGTAGATTTTATTGCTTGAGTAAAGCAGTAATGTCAAGTAGATCTTAACTTATAAAAGCAGATAAGTAATAGCTAACAGATAATGATTGGAGAAAGATGAGAAACAAATAGTGTGCAGGTGATGAGCTTTTATAGTTAGGTTGTGGTTGTGTGCACTTAAGTAGTTTGCTTTGCTAGTACAGTATATAGATATGAGTCATTTATCCACTGTTTGGAATGAATCATGATTATTGATTATGTACCAGTCCATGACTATTGAGTAGAGAATTTTGGCAAGGTGTACCATTTATCATATTGACAGAGCAAGGACAGTTATTGATGACAGTAATCAGTTGTGTTAAGTTTGAAGGGAGCATTAGGGAGCTTTTATGGATTTTCAGTTAACCATGAAATGTCATCATTTTATTGCCACTGACCTACAGCACAGTTTTTGAATGGAAATTATTTTGACATCTGTTATCCTTACTAGAAATAATATGTAAGCAACTGATTTATAGAGGTACTAAGTATATGCCTCTTCATATTTTGAGAATTGGCATTGCCAGACTCTGCCTGCCTGTGGTTAGCCATGTGTGAAAATTCACCTTCAGTGATATTATATCATCTTCAATGGATGAATAGTACAATCTCATCGAACAACTCTTCACCCCTAAGTAGTCCATTTTTTCCCTGCTACTGATTGTAGCACAGCCGTTAGCACGGCTGTGAAGATAGAGGAGCCCCATAAATGGAGTCTTAGGATTTCGTGATATAATAATTCTTCAAGAAAACCACATTTGAAACTTTTAGTTTGTGGGTTACCATGTAGAGTTACAGAAACATTAATCATAAGCAGTGGGATGGATAAGAGTAGCTCTTCATTTGCCTTATTTAAATGAAATCGTGAATATCATGGTCATCATGGTCCTTTTTTTTTTTTTATAGAGAAAATTGAGGAATGCAGGAGGATTAGTGAGTGCAGTAACAAAATATTCAGTGTGGATTACCTAGCATTAGATATAGAAAGATTATGTCAAGATTTTTGTTCAAAGGTTCTGTGTCTATTATTGTGCTGGCATACTAAGACAGGAAAGATGAGCAGCTGTGAAAAAAAATAGATACTGAGAAAAGACTGTGCAGCTCTGTCATACAGACTCAGACAAATTCTGGCACTTTTCATATTTGCTTCCTTTTGACTTAGTTTGCTCTTCATCCCTACTATTCTTGCTGAAGATATGTATCTGCACATCCTTCCTAATACTTCTAGCTCAGTTTATGGATAGGTCTTGTAGTTCTGGATTCACCTAGGATTCAAAGAACTCTTTCATAAAATCATCATGGCCTTTATGCCTTTTAGGAGTATGATAGTAGTTATCATATCTCCTTAAGGGCAGATCTAGGATTTCCTTAGGCTCCTTTCAATGCATTTCACTTTATCACACCATTTTTTTATCGCTCTGTTGAATCTTCACCTACAGTTCTATGCGTTTTCTTAAATGGGTATACTAAGCTGCTTATGCATAGTCTAGTATGGGTGATACATATGTTGCAAATGTTTTCTTGAAAATCTCATAATCCACGTACTTGAAGGTGATTTGGATGAATTAAATGTATTTTGCTTCCTTCATGACCCTTTTTTAACACAACTATTTGATAATAAGTGTTCCACTGACAGGTTTACTTCCATATCTTTTTTCTGGTGATAATCAGTTGGGGGTCTGTTAAAGTTCCACATCTCAGTTGCTTTCACCACCCTCGTTTTACTGATATTTCCTTTTTTCAAAAAAACCTCTGCAAATCTTCAGCCTCACTTCCACAAGATACTGAGCAGACATTTCACCAGCAGCCCCTCTCAGCACATTTACATCCAGAAGTATCTCTTTTACATCCCTGTCAATTGATAAATAATTGTGTGTCCCTTTTTTTAAATCAGGTATTCCCAGTCACCAGTCCTCTTTGAGTACACAACTCCACATGCTGTTCACCATTTACATTCATTACACTGAATACCCCATGCCCCATCCAATTATACCATCAAGTGCCACACACTTACCTTCACATTCAGATCACCTGTCACAATGATACCTGGTCTCTTGCTTCAAAACTGCTGATTTCTAGGTCATCCAGCACGTTACCTGTTTATTTTTCTTACTGTAATTGTGGTTCAATATACAGATAAAGGGTACACATAGCAATAACTTTACAGTTGATTAAGGGTTCTGTGTCCCTGATAAATTGCCTAGAGTACTTGGGAGTTTCTTCAATTCTTAGATCTTTCAAAAATTCTTATAGTCTTTGCTATCTGGTCCTTGGTTAAAAGTTTTTGGTGCTGTTCCTAATGATATATTTTAGGCCCTCCTCAACAGTTTCATTATTGTGACCAACATAACTGTTGTTAGAATGGAGTGCGCAGTCTCTGGTATTTTGCTTGAACTGATAGAGAAAATTGGTCCTTTTCAGTATTTCATGGTCCTCATTAAGATTTTTCCTTATGAATAGGTTGACAGTTTCATTTTACAATGTCTTTAGGAAAACTTTCTCATATATCTTATAAGCAGGTACAGTTTATAGGTAGTCCCAGCTCTGTGTTTTTCATGGGAGTGGGAATACTTATTCATTTGTGTAGTAATCTCATTGTCACTCGGTTTTGCTGGAACCATTTTTGTTAGTGTCTGTTTTACTTTGTTTAACTCTAGGTGCAGAAGAGGCTAAGAGGGACAGTTTCTCAGAACTCAGTGAACATAAACTTTGATAACATCTATGTTGTATCTTTCAGGACTCACTTTCTCTGTGAGGCAACGGTTTGCAGAAGTAGGCTTTCTGTATGCATATGTCATGAATTCTTCATGTGAGGCATCAATACTAACACCCAGGAATGAGACCTTATTTTCTACATTCCTCCCTACAGTGAAGTTCTGTGACCTTCTCCATTCTGTCCTTGAGTTTCTGTCATACTTCTTCATCTTTGATATCAGCAAATATGTCTTCCACATACCTACCTTTCTATCTATATTTCTGATGCCCATTCCCTCCAGGCCTCCCTCGAGGGGGTACCCATGACAAAAGAGTCTCCATTACTTGTGAACCCTAGCACTGCTTCTTAGCCTTTAGCGCCTCACCCTTAACAGGCCACTGGCAGAGGGCAACTCTGGTGCATTGTTTCCAGACGCTCCTACCTAATTTAACGAGTGACTACTTCTACCTAATGCTCCTGACTAATGCTCCAACCTGCTACTTCTACCTGATGTTCCTACCCACTTCTGCATAATGCTCATGCCTGTGTTCCTAGTTACTACTAGTGACTACTGCTTCTACCATTTTGTCAAAAGGTAGGGCTAGTGCATAGTGTTCACCTCAAGAATATCTAAAGTTACAAAGAATGAGTTGTGAGTGTTCTCAAAAGTTATGTATGACAGAGAGATTGTATGTTTTTAGACAGAATGCCTTCAGTCCAGATTTAGTGAGGCAGAAAGAAAGGACAGCTACCTGGGTCAAAGCAGTGCAATTTGACAACCACTGGAGTGTTGGCTTACTACGTAGCTGTCTCTAACCCTCCCAATACCCAGGCAGATAGCACTGTTGATATACCTCCCGGGTTGGGGACTTTCTACCATCCACGACCTACATAATGACAAAATGAAAGGATGTATAAGCTCTTCCTGCAGTGCTTTATTCTTTGCATAACACATGAAATTTTGGGGAAAAGTACCCTGCTGATGATATGTATGTTCTCAGGACATCTAAATCAGGCCTTCTTAGTGCAGGTTCATAGCATCTCTCAGAAACTTTCTCAAGATGTGGGATGGTGGTAAGGTCAGGTGAGTGTGTCCATGAAAGTGTAACTGGGTATCCCCTGGAAGAGGTTACACTACAGTGAAAAGTCAAGTTTGGCGAGGCTGTATTTCTGGGAATACAGGTTCATCAAAGAACTCCTCACTTTAAATGAGTCTACATTTCTGTGCCACAAGAAGTAGTACAATCTTGGAATGCAGAAACCTATAGAGAGGTCCTGGACTCATTTCTGGAAATTGGTCCTTGGATAATTTTGAATAGATAAAGAGTATGTCCATGAATTCATCTACAGATTTTAGTGAGTATTCTGTTGGTGTTTAAGAATTTTTATGGTGTTTAGATTTATTGCAAAATGATACAGTGGCATTGAAATCTGTTATTCTATGGGTTGTAGAGAGTTACCAGCTTTGGGTGTTTTGATGTTTTTATTCAAATATCCTGGGTTACACTCCCCTATAGTATGTGTGAAAACCTCACCAGTCTCAGGATTTGCAGCTTGAGTAAGTATACTTAATCATTTCTTTAAAGCTTCTGTTGTATTTTTCTGGGTACGACTAAATTTAACACTGTCATGAAGAATTAGTTTGACTTTATCCATTTGATCTGTTTGTTTCTTTATCACAAGAATTGAAGTGTTGTCAGCTGTACTCATGATAATGTCCTTATTGTCTTGAAGCACTTTTGCCACCTTCCAGCATCTGTTCATGATGAATGACCTTGTGCTTCAGGATATCAGTTTTGTATGCTCAGCTTGAAGTTGCTCTTGTGTGTCATACTTACTTTATCATTTTTATGCAAGCTGCAGCTGTCTTTGTACACATTTCAATTTCTGCTTCATTAACTTGCTGTGATTGTTTTGGTAGGTAGAGAGCAGCATTATATTCATAAATTCAGTAGTTCCTTTTGTTAGTCAGTCAGTTGAAAATTAGAATTTTATATAACTTTCATTATCATCCAGTAGGAATACTTTTTCTCCATATAGTCGGCATAACGTTTTCTGTATTATGATTTTGTGCTGTTTTCATGAGTATCCTTCAAGCAAGTTTTCATTTTTAGGTCATTTGGTTTGTTTTAGGATCTACATTCTTTGTTGTCCTTTAGTTGTTGCTGCAGAGAATCGAGGGGATTCTGTTAATTCTACAAGAACTTGCTTGCTAACTTATGGTGTTTCCTGAGAATTCCAACAGGAATTTTCAAGAAACACTTTCCAAATCCTCTCGTTGATGGTTCTAATGATGGGATTGGTGGTGTTAGGTTCCAACAAATTGTAGGTGACTACAACTCAGGGTATTTCTATGGAAATGTTAAAAAACATAGAAATGGTAACCCTCTTCAACCCATTATATCAAAGATTCTGATTACATCATATCATTTAGCAAAAAAGTTAGGAGGCACAATCACTTGTTACTTACCTGCAAAGTACTCAATACTATCTGTAGAAAAATTCATGGACATATTGAGTGGGAATCACCCACTTGGCACATTAGTTTCATTGGTTGTGGAAAGCTTGTTTAATGATGTTCTTACAGAGGGGACAATTGATATAGTAGATAATGTTGTGTGCAGTCACCCAGTCTTATCCCTGAGAAAGTTTCTCCAAGACATTCTTCAAGCTTGCACTCACAAAGTCCCATTTAGATGTCCTGAAGGACATATATATACTGTCAGTAGGATGGGTTACCTATGGGTTCACTGCTGGAGGTACATTTTGCCCAGCTTTCATGTGTCATGATGAAAATGAAGTACTTTAGAAGGAACCTATGAATCCTTTTATTTTCTTTCATAATGTGGATGACGTATTTGTTTATATCAAAGTCAAGGATGCTTTACAACAACTCAAACAAAGTGGGATGTCTCAGAACTTTACTTCACAGTAGGGAGGAGTATAGAAAATAATATCATTCGTAGATATATGAATTTATTAAAATTTATTAAAAAAGGGGGTGACTGTATTGTTGACTGGTTGATAAGGTTATTTAATGTATGTATGATTCATGGTGAGGTGCCTGAGGATTGGCGGAATGTGTGCATAGTGCCATTGTATAAAGGCAAAGGGGATAAGAGTGAGTGCTCAAATTACAGAGGTATAAGTTTGTTGAGTATTCATGGTAAATTATATGGGAGGGTATTGATTGAGAGGGTGAAGGCATGTACAGAGCATCAGATTGGGGAAGAGCAGTGTGGTTTCAGAAGTGGTAGAGGATGTGTGGATCAGGTGTTTGCTTTGAAGAATGTATGTGAGAAATACTTAGAAAAGCAAATGGATTTGTATGTAGCATTTATGGATCTGGAGAAGGCATATGATAGAGTTGATAGAGATGCTCTGTGGAAGGTACTAAGAATATATGGTGTGGGAGGCAAGTTGTTAGAAGCTTGTAAAGTTTTTATCGAGGATGTAAGGCATGTGTTCGTGTAGGAATAGAGGGAAGTGATTGGTTCTCAGTGAATGTAGGTTTGTGGCAGGGGTGTGTGATGTCTCCATGGTTGTTTAATTTGTTTATGGATGGGGTTGTTAGGGAGGTAAATGCAAGAGTTTTGGAAAGAGGGGCAAGTATGCAGTCTGTTGGGATGAGAGAGCTTGGGAAGTGAGTCAGTTGCTGTTCGCTGATGATACAGCGCTGGTGGCTGATTCATGTGAGAAACTGCAGAAGCTGGTGACTGAGTTTGGTAAAGTGTGTGAAAGAAGAAAGTTAAGAGTAAATGTGAGTAAGAGCAAGGTTATTAGGTACAGTAGGGTTGAGGGTCAAGTCAATTGGGAGGCAAGTTTGAATGGAGAAAAACTGGAGGAAATAAAGTGTTTTAGATATCTGGGAGTGGATCTGGCAGCAGATGGAACCATGGAAGCAGAAGTGAGTCATAGGGTGGGGGAGGGGGCGAAAATCCTGGGAGCGTTGAAGAATGTTTGGAAGTCAAGAACATTATCTTGGAAAGCAAAAATGGCTATGTTTGAAGGAATATATATATATATATATATATATATATATATATATATATATATATATATATATATATATATATATGTATATTTCTTTATTTTTTATTTATTTTGCTTTGTCGCTGTCTCCCGCGTTTGCGAGGTAGCGCAAGGAAACAGACGAAAGAAATGGCACAACCCACCCCCATACACAATGTACACACACACACGCCCACACACGCAAATATACATACCTATACATCTCAATGTACACATATATATACACACACAGACACATACATATATACCCATGCACACAATTCACACTGTCTGCCCCTATTCATTCCCATCGCCACCTCGCCGCACATGGAATACCATCCCCCTCCCCCCTCATGTGTGCGAGGTAGCACTAGGAAAAGACAACAAAGGCCCCATTTGTTCACACTCAGTCTCCAGCTGTCACGCAATAATGCCCGAAACCACAGCTCCCTTTCCACATCCAGGCCCCACGCAACTTTCCATGGTTTACCCCAGACGCTTCACATGCCCTGATTCAATCCACTGACAGCATGTCAACCCCGGTATACCACATCGATCCAATTCACTCTATTCCTTGCCCTCCTTTCACCCTCCTGCATGTTCAGGCCCCGATCACACAAAATCTTTTTCACTCCATCTTTCCACCTCCAATTTGGTCTCCCACTTCTCCTCGTTCCCTCCACCCCCGACACTTATATCCTCTTGGTCAGTCTTTCCTCACTCATTCTCTCCATGTGCCCAAACCATTTCAAAACACCCTCTTCTGCTCTCTCAACCACGCTCTTTTTATTTTCACACATCTCTCTTACCCTTACGTTACTTACTCAATCAAACCACCTCACACCACACATTGTCCTCAAACATCTCATTTCCAGCACATCCACCCTCCAGCGCACAACTCTATCCATAGCCCACGCTTCGCAACCATACAACATTGTTGGAACCACTATTCCTTCAAACATACCCATTTTTGCTTTCCGAGATAATGTTCTCGACTTCCACACATTCTTTCGCCCCCTCCCCCACCCTATGATTCACTTCCACTTCCATGGTACCATCCGCTGCCAGATCCACTCCCAGATATCTAAAATACTTTACTTCCTCCAGTTTTTCTCCATTCAAACTTACCTCCCAATTGACTTGACCCTCAACCCTACTGTACCTAATAACCTTGCTCTTATTCACATTTACTCTTAATTTTCTTCTTTCACACACTTTACCAAACTCAGTCGGGCAAGGAATAGAGTGAGTTGCATCGATGTGGTATACCGGGGTTGACGTGCTGTCAGTGGATTGAATCAGGGCATGTGAAGCGTATGGGGTAAACCATGGAAAGTTGTGTAGGTATGTATATTTGCGTGTGTGGTCGTGTATGTATATACATGTGTATGGGGGTGGGTTGGGCCATTTCTTTCGTCTGTTTCCTTGCGCTACCTCGCAAATGCGGGAGACAGCGACAAAGAAAAAAAAATATATATATTTTTTTTTTTTTTTATATATATATATATATAATGTGGCAGTTGAGGGAATAATTGGTATGCATGGGGTGTTCAGTGTTGTAAATGGAAATGGTGAAGAGCTTGTAGATTTATGTGCTGAAAAAGGACTGATGATTGGGAATACCTGGTTTAAAAAGCGAGATATACATAAGTATACTTATGTAAGTAGGAGAGATGGCCAGAGAGCGTTATTGGATTACGTGTTAATTGACAGGCGTGCGAAAGAGAGACTTTTGGATGTTAATGTGCTGAGAGGTGCAACTGGAGGGATGTCTGATCATTATCTTGTGGAGGCTAAGGTGAAGATTAGTATGGGTTTTCAGAAAAGAGGAGTGAATGTTGGGGTGAAGAAGGTGGTGAGAGTAAGTGAGCTTGGGAAGGAGACCTGTGTGGGGAAGTACCAGGAGAGACTGTGTACAGAATGGAAAAAGGTGAGAACAATGGAAGTAAGGGGAGTGGGGGAGGAATGGGATGTATTTAGGGAATCAGTGATGGATTGCGCAAAAGATGCTTGTGGCATGAGAAGAGTGGGAGGTGGGCTGTTTAGAAAGGGTAGTGAGTGGTGGGATGAAGAAGTAAGAGTATTAGTGAAAGAGAAGAGAGAGGCATTTGGACGATTTTTGCAGGGAAAAAATGCAATTGAGTGGGAGAAGTATAAAAGAAAGAGACAGGAGGTCAAGAGAAAGGTGCAAGAGGTGAAAAAAAGGGCAAATGAGAGTTGGGGTGAGAGACTATCAGTAAATTTTAGGGAGAATAAAAAGATGTTCTGGAAGGAGGTAAATAGGGTGCGTAAGACAAGGGAGCAAATGGGAACTTCAGTGAAGGGCGTAAATGGGGAGGTGATAACAAGTAGCGGTGATGTGAGAAGGAGATGGAATGAGTATTTTGAAGGTTTGTTGAATGTGTCTGATGACAGAGTGGCAGATATAGGGTGTTTTGGTCGAGGTGGTGTGCAAAGTGAGAGGGTTAGGGAAAATGATTTGGTAAACAGAGAAGAGGTAGTAAAAGCTTTGCGGAAGATGAAAGCCGGCAAGGCAGCAGGTTTGGATGGTATTGCAGTGGAATTTATTAAGAAAGGGGGTGACTGTATTGTTGACTGGTTGGTAAGGTTATTTAATGTATGTATGACTCATGGTGAGGTGCCTGAGGATTGGCGGAATGCGTGCATAGTGCCATTGTACAAAGGCAAAGGGGATAAGAGTGAGTGCTCAAATTACAGAGGTATAAGTTTGTTGAGTATTCCTGGTAAATTATATGGGAGGGTATTGATTGAGAGGGTGAAGGCATGTACAGAGCATCAGATTGGGGAAGAGCAGTGCGGTTTCAGAAGTGGTAGAGGATGTGTGGATCAGGTGTTTGCTTTGAAGAATGTATGTGAGAAATACTTAGAAAAGCAAATGGATTTGTATGTAGCATTTATGGATCTGGAGAAGGCATATGATAGAGTTGATAGAGATGCTCTGTGGAAGGTATTAAGAATATATGGTGTGGGAGGCAAGTTGTTAGAAGCAGTGAAAAGTTTTTATCGAGGATGTAAGGCATGTGTACGTGTAGGAAGAGAGGAAAGTGATTGGTTCTCAGTGAATGTAGGTTTGCGGCAGGGGTGTGTGATGTCTCCATGGTTGTTTAATTTGTTTATGGATGGGGTTGTAAGGGAGGTAAATGCAAGAGTCCTGGAAAGAGGGGCAAGTATGAAGTCTGTTGGGGATGAGAGAGCTTGGGAAGTGAGTCAGTTGTTGTTCGCTGATGATACAGCGCTGGTGGCTGATTCATGTGAGAAACTGCAGAAGCTGGTGACTGAGTTTGGTAAAGTGTGTGGAAGAAGAAAGTTGAGAGTAAATGTGAATAAGAGCAAGGTTATTAGGTACAGTAGGGGTGAGGGTCAAGTCAATTGGGAGGTGAGTTTGAATGGAGAAAAACTGGAGGAAGTGAAGTGTTTTAGATATCTGGGAGTGGATCTGTCAGCGGATGGAACCATGGAAGCGGAAGTGGATCATAGGGTGGGGGAGGGGGCGAAAATTTTGGGAGCCTTGAAAAATGTGTGGAAGTCGAGAACATTATCTCGGAAAGCAAAAATGGGTATGTTTGAGGGAATAGTGGTTCCAACAATGTTGTATGGTTGCGAGGCGTGGGCTATGGATAGAGATGTGCGCAGGAGGATGGATGTGCTGGAAATGAGATGTTTGAGGACAATGTGTGGTGTGAGGTGGTTTGATCGAGTAAGTAACGTAAGGGTAAGAGAGATGTGTGGAAATAAAAAGAGCGTGGTTGAGAGAGCAGAAGAGGGTGTTTTGAAATGGTTTGGGCACATGGAGAGAATGAGTGAGGAGAGATTGACCAAGAGGATATATGTGTCGGAGGTGGAGGGAACGAGGAGAAGAGGGAGACCAAATTGGAGGTGGAAAGATGGAGTGAAAAAGATTTTGTGTGATCGGGGCCTGAACATGCAGGAGGGTGAAAGGAGGGCAAGAAATAGAGTGAATTGGAGTCATGTGGTATACAGGGGTTGACGTGCTGTCAGTGGATTGAAGCAAGGCATGTGAAGCGTCTGGGGTAAACCATGGAAAGCTGTGTAGGTATGTATATTTGCGTGTGTGGACGTGTGTATGTACATGTGTATGGGGGGGGGGGTTGGGCCATTTCTTTCGTCTGTTTCCTTGCGCTACCTCGCAAACGCGGGAGACAGCGACAAAGTATAAAAAAAAAAAAAAAAAAAAAAAAAAAAAATATATATATATATATATATTTATTTATTTATTTATGTATTTATTTATTTATATCACCCACTTCTTGTTCCCTACACCTTTGACATGTATCCTCTCTGTCAATCTTTCCTCACTCATTCTCTCCGTATGTAAACACCATTTCAGCACATCCTCTTCTGCTCTCTCAACCACACTTTTTTATTTCCACATGTTGTTCTCAAACATTTCATTTCATGGCCTTGATTAGGGCCTCAGCTGCCTGTGCCATCTCAGCTTAAAAAAGATAAAAGTAGAGTCCTGATCCATACTTTTCCAAGAAGTACATTTTATGCTCATGAAAGACTTTCTTGGAGAGAAAAAGTTTTTCAGTCTTCAAAACGAACATTTTTGGAAAAATTTGAAAATATTCTATCTTGAAATATACTTAATTATTTACATTATGTAGGTATGTTTAGAAAATAATGCACATTACAGTAAGTTCTCATAATACATCTATTCAGCAGTTAAGTGTTAAGGGGCTCACTGATGAAGAGATTTATAGAAGACTGTACTCATTGCATTATCGGAACTGAATGCTGATACTCTGAGTAAACATTGTTCTCTGCATATGAGAAAAGATCATGTAGAATATAAACAGAAATACAAATGCAGTACAAATTTGCATGTTCCCTTGTTAGCAGTGGATTCTTCAAAGTAAATAGATAAATTTATGAGGATTTTTCTTTAAGTTGCAGTGAACTGGATTTATTTTGATGGATTTTGAGGGTTTTTTCATAAAAGTCTCCATTACCTCAGGATTAGAAATTGTTTGGTTAAGAAATTTTCTTCAGAAGAAAGTTGATATCCAGCATGCAGGAAATTGGTATATGATCTTTTTATAAAAGTCAGCAGAACCTTAGGATCAGAAGTTATTTGGCTCAAAAATTTTATTTACAAAGGAAATTGATCTCCATCATGCATGAAATTGGTATATGAGCTTCATGGACAAGTTTATCAATAAGACTGACGATGATTGTTGGATAATGTAGTTTTTAGATGATTATTCAATTTTTGGCAATAGTGGCTGAAAGTGTGCTGAACTGATTGTGGTCATTCACTGTGTTTGGTCTATAGATTATAGTATTTCTAAGTTCAGCAATTCAGTTGTAATCTACTTTTTTAAGATTGTTGTTTATATACTCCTGCTTTGATGCTGCCATTAACCTAGAAAAATATATTGATTTTTGGCCACTCACACACCACTCATTTAGTTATAGATGAAAAAATGAAGAAAAGATACTAATTCAAATATGAAAGGTTTATAACTAACAAGGTTGCAAGTGAACCAAGTAAAGACAAATTTTATACTCTAGCTGCAATGCTCAACACAAATCAAGGCACACAGCTCTGGAATTCACCGTGAAATGTAACATAAGTCATTGGCACATAAAAAAGTAGTTTAAGCAGCTTGAACAGAAAACAGCCTTGGGAACCCAGGTATTCTTACTTTCTGCCCTTGCTCTTGTTTAAATCTCCCAGACACAACAATGACTAATTCACCTATTAACCAACCTTATACTGATTAATTTATCAGTTAATTCTTTTTACCTCATTTTATCTTGTAATCAAGGTAAGTTATGGATGTCATATGGACACCAGTGGCACCCAGTAGGTGCTGCCACACCTAAGTTAAATGTCCTACCCAAAACTGACTCCTTCACCATGCTGCCACTTCCCCTCACACAGTGATCTATTCACTATTCATTCTTGTTTTCCTGGCTTTTGGCATGAGTTAGGTAAGTTATGGATGTTGTTATGTGAAGATATGCTGTGTAAGTGTATTATGTATTATAATGCATAAGTATAGGTGTATATAGTATCAAAAATATGAAATGCTTTTGATGAGTGCTAATGAGTTAGCAATGCAGGGCTGCTTAGCGTCCATGTACGTCCAGTGCATTAATTTAATTTTGTGCCCTTTATAATTTGTACATTGCTATGGGTGTGGGTTATGTATTATAATGCATAGATAAAGATATTTAATGATAGTATATGTTTTTGACGAATGCTCACGACTTGGCAACACGGGACTACTTAATGTTCCTTTAAGTGTGGCACTTAAATTTTTTCATTCCTTTCATGCCCTTCACAATTTTCATAATGCACAATTCTTCATAATGAGCATATGGAGCTAAATTGTATTACACTTACAGTTAATGCCATTCTTTGGGCATCAGACCTCAGAGACTTTGTTTTTATTTTCTTAATTTTTTTTGATGCCAGATTATTTAAGAAAAAAAAAATGAGCGTATGGAGCAAAAATTTATTACACTTACAGCTAATGCCATTCTTTAGGCATCAGACCTCAGATACTTTATTTTTATTTACTTAATTTTTTGATGCCAGATTATATAAGAAAAAAAAAATAATGCCAAATATAGAAACTTAAAAATGGTTTTATCCCCCCCCCCAAAAAAAAGAGTGAAAAATGATCTCTTACTATATCATAGTATAATGGAGAATTCATGCTTCTCAGGAATGCAACTGGCAACTGATTCTGCTCAGCTCACTTAATAGTCAAATTATGGATGAAATGAACTTGAGAGAGCACTCTGTACCTTTTGAAAAGTATTTCCCACGTATAGCCAAAACTAAGCACGCATCATTAGGTCCTAACAAAGAGGCAGGTTGCAGTGAGCAGTACTACCACAGGAATTCTAATTAATCACAGATACTTTCATCCCGGGGTATGCTTGAAAAATGTTGCTTACGTTATGGGAAGATATTTGAAAAACTTTGTTAGATTGATTGAATTACATAAAAGCTAATATTGACCATGAAGATAACACAGATGTTCATTAACTTCAGGTACTCTGCTGAGGATATTATTATAGAAGGACTAAAACATTGCTGCAGTGTTGGATAATATTTAGAGAGTGTTAGATTTATCAGTTGGAAACCATTGATTTATTGAAAGACTAAGTAAACTTTTTTATGTAGGAGGCTCTTGGTACTGCAGAGGGAAATTTCAAAGAGCAATTGGCATTTTGATTAACATTCAGCTTGATAAACATCAGTTATCCTATGTATGTGGGAGAACTGATATCTGTGCTCTGATATAGGACTCTTAAAGAAAATAAACTGTCAAACCCTGTCCTGTCAAAATAGTCAAACCATGAAAGAGAAGGTGACACTAGCTCGATAAAGTATGGGAACCACCCTAATTTTATCTTCCACGGCCAGCTATTCATAATCCTGAAAAAGAAACAAAAGTACATATGGCACTATATAAACCTTTCTTCCCACATCTTGCTAGTATGAGGAACATGTCACCTGTACAGAAGCTTTACTGATCATGTCATGGATACTTCCCAAAATTTTCAGTTACCGTTTTAAACTGTTTGCTTTTTAGATCTGTTGTTTACTGTTGTGCATTGGAAACTTTTGTATATTTGTATGGTATTTTTATAAAGTAAAATGTATAAAGTTGAATATGAATTTGAATATTTCACCTTACCTAAGATCTGCATTTCCCTTTGGAACCATAAGAAACTAAATTGTCTCATTAGTAGTGAGAATGAAAATTGAAAGTACTTCTGGACAATATTTTGTAATACTTCTGCTTTTAAATTTAAATCTTAAGAATTAGTTTCCTAAATAATATCTAAGGCCAATTAAAGCTGATGGAATATGAATTCTAAATCTAGAATAGACAGACATCCTTTGTAATTTAGACTAAAAACATGGTTTTCTTAGGAAAATCATTGTAATAACATTTTAACTACTATTTAAAATTTCAGTTAATTTCACCATACTCTCTGCAGCCAAGCTGAACCTGATATAAAGATTCATTTAAAAATCATGATAAAGTAAGTTATAAGATGCAGTTGCAACACAATTGACACTCAAGTTTTACTCTCAGACCTTTTTTAGTGTTGTTCTCAAACATCTAAATTTTTTGCACATCTCAGGGTGATAGTAGTGGATGAAATAAACTTCTAAAGTTTTGTATCTTTGATGTATGAATATCTTTGAAATTGTGAGACTACATATATATATTGTAAACAACCTGATAATAATGAAACTTACTCGGTGGGAATGGAAACCTAAGTCCAGAGTTAAGGTGATAAAAATCATCTTGATGGGATAGGAAATACAAAAGACAGGGCCACATTAGGTTATTACACACACACACACACACACACACACACACACACACACACACACACACATACACACAGATTTGAAATATTATCTGACAGTATAAAATCGAGGTTGGGGGCCCCATGAGTGTAAAGCTCTCTCATCGTAGAATACAAATGAATTACACATGCACACAAAACTTGAGGAAAGATTAGAGGCTTTGAATTTGCCCATCTTGGAAGAGAAAGGTGTGAAGCTTGTCCTGATCACAACTTGTAAATTCTAAAACAGATTGATGATATGGTCATAGAATGGTTCTTCAAGAGATGTAGGGTTAAAGCAACCTGAGAATACATGAAATTAGTGAAAAACTTGTTAAAAAGATGCTAAGAAGTACTTTTATAGTATGATAGTGATGAATAAGGGAATGGTTAATGCAGGCAGCATACATAGACCTAAAAAGTTGTATGACAGTAGAGAATTATCAAGAGATTGGGCCCCACAAGTGCAAAACTCCCTCCCTATACAGTACAAATATGTACTTACACACACAAACACACAATATAGATAATTGAATCACAGGGAAAAGCCAGGGGCTTTAAATTTTCCCACCAATGGATCTGAGGTATGCTTAGTGCTAGGAATACTTCTATATAGGTTAGATTAAGATGATACTTCCCCCTCTGTCCTTCTATACTGTTACAGATTCTAGCAGACTATTTTGTTTCTTCAGAGCATATGACCTGATTATAACCATTAGGTTTGTAAAACAGATCATTGGTGTGAACAATGAACAGTTCTTCAGAAGGCATATGGATAGAGCAACTAGAGGACATAACATGAAAACGAAATTGAGTAGGAAACTTGTTAAAAAAGAGGAAAAGAAATATTTTTATTTTGTGTGATTGGTGCAATAAAATGATTGAGAACATGATTAATGAAGACAGCATCTACAAGTTTGAGAAGTTATATGATAGAGAGTGACTGAGAACATGATAATGCAGACAGCTTACATTGAGTTGAGAAGTTGTATGATAGGAAAGAATATTCAAGAGATAGGGCCCCATGAGTGTAAAACTTCATCCCCATGCATTGAAAGTAGGTAATTACACACACAACAGTAGAATATACAGAGTGATTATGTAGTGCTTGCTAATGAATATGTGGTAGTGAAAGATACAAGCAGGCCCAGAAAGTTATTGACCTTTAAGAATTTCATTGGAATTTTGTTGGAAGTGATAAGACACTTGTAAACTGAAAGAGGGATTAGGAAAACATTCAGAAGGCTGAAAATGGAGATAATTAGAATATTAGAGAATACATCAGCACTAGAACTAGTACAGAGATGATAGGCATACTAAGCAGAGTGAGAGTACATGAATGCTGATAGATTAGTGGTAAATGGAAGTCTTCCAGTTTAAAGACAAAATTAGGAAAGCCAAACCAAGCATTATTGGAGTTGCAAAGATAAACTTATCAAAGGGACAGGAAAAGCAGTATCTTTCCCAAGAGATACAAAATGCAAAAAAAGAGGGAAAAAGACAGTGAAGAAGGGTACAAATTTAAAGTTTCAGGAAGTAAGGGCGAATGGTTCATTTAACCAGTATTTAATGTGAATGTTAACAACAGGAATAATATATACAATAGTCTTGATCAATTATATTCCCCTAAGAGTTTTAATGAATCATAATAGTGATTTAGCAAAGAGAATGAAGACAGAATCAAGATGATGCAGTTGGCAGCAAAACATGCAATTCTAAGTGATTGTTAATTTCCATTATAGGAGTTTTACAGTTTGGGGAAATAGATTTGGGATACAGAACTTAGGTTCACATGGCACTGTTGAGCAATGGAGATGCAAATTCTTAGAATGTGTGTGGGAGAGTTACCTTTATCAGCATGTTACTGAACACATTATAGAATCATGGCAAACATTTCATCATTCTTTATCGGATATTCATGCATATCGTGGAAATATAAGAATATCATACGAGGCACCACTTGTTAAAGTTCCCAGGTAGTCCATGAATTTGAAAGGATGATTTTCAGAAATCAGAGGAGACCAAATTCAAAGAGGATATACAACTGTGTATAACTATACAGAGGTAAACAGTTTCTTTGAGAATAAATTTGGCATTGCAATTGCACAATCAGAATAAGTATCATTATGAAAAAAATTTTGAAAGTAGTACTGGGAGGTTTAATACACAAGTTGCATATGCAGTGAATAGCAAGGGAAGTTGTGAAAGGAGAGAGATGTCAAAAAGTTGAAGAACACATTGATTTAACATGATGATGTATAGATGGCGCTATGACCAGCCCATATTTTAAACGTACAAAAGAGCAAGGACTGGGTATACCAAGATAAGGGAGGAGTAGCTGAGTATTGAAAAAGTGTTTGTAAAACACAAGGAAAAAATCCAAGAACCAATTCAAAAATTTGGGTAAACAGTCTTTGTGCTTAATTAACAATTTGGCCTCAAAAGTATTTCATAATTTTTAAAGATTAGGTGTACAGAATAAGAAAACCACTATTTTCTCATGTGACTTGAAATTTAAGCATTCTTAGCGAAGGAAAGACATTACTTATGAGATTGCCTAATCAGAAGTATGAATGACATAGGTGTTACAGGCATTGGTAGGTGCCACAGATGCAGTGAGTCCCTAGAGAAGGCATATTACTGCCCATGTTGGTCATTAGTGGGTTACTGGTGCCTTATCTGGACAGCTCCAGTGACTCATTCTTTGTTTGGGTTGCCATCTTTAGCCAGTCAGCAGTTTTTGTAATGTGAACTGGATTCAACTTGTGTTAGGAAATAAAACCATTATTTCTTCTAGACATAGATTTATGTGAGATGAGCAACTCCTTTAGATGTGAATTCATGCATTGAGTATCCTGCTGTGTTTGCCAAGTTGGCTATGCATGATGATGTCTTCCCACAGTCATTCATCCTTAATCCATACCAAAGACAACACATTTTCATAGATTTTCCAAAAACAAAACTGAGTGGCTTATAGTTGGATTTAAAGGAGCAGGTAGAATTACTTGACAATGATGATCCAGCTTCATATCATGTGTAGAGTTATTTTATGGATACTGACACATCCAGGATTGAAAGTTGAGACAGATGGTTTTTCTAGCATAAGTTGAGGTAGTGTTTTCAGTACGTACCTGACATTGACAATGCTGCAGGTGACTGTTGCCGCTGGTGATTTTCAAAAGTTATATGATTTTGCTGTTGTGAAGAAATATCAGTGAATCACATTGATTCTAACAAGAAAAGAGGTATTATACAAGATAAAACATTATAAGAATCAGTAATGATTTTCTCTTATCTAGGCAAAATAAATAAAACATACACAGTTGCTAACTCATTTGACACACAGCACTTTGTAACATGTGCTGATACAAACATAAAACTTTTACTCATTTTAAGTGATAATAGCAAATAGAAATTTACATCTGTATTTATTTTCATAGGAATATCTGAAATTTTCAGGTTGAATAAAGGTACTTTTTGATTTATGCATATTTGATATATGCCATGTTTAGAATGACATGCACGGTCCATTTACACCTTTTTTGATGTACTCAGGCTTAAGTTAGGAATAATGCAATTATCATTGGGCTGGCAGCATGGTGGTATGGTGTTGCCAGCACTGTCCAAGAAGCGCACGTACGCATGGCATGGATACATTCTACAGTCACAGAGTGCTCCTGTATATTTTGCTGCAGTATACTTTATATTGCACGTGTTTTACCCCTTGCATCATACCACCAAAGCATCTTTTAAGTTCTCCTGGTACCAGCAGTGCTAAGAAGCATAAAGTCATATCTACTTAAGATGGATGTGCTCAAATGTTATGAGAGAGGTGAATGAGCAGCTGATATCAAGAGTGCCCTTTGACTTTGTGAATCTGCGTTCTGAACTATTTGTGATAGTGCAGAGAAGATATAAGAGAGGGACAAGAGTGGAACATTAGTCAGTGCATCTGAGACCTCATACTCCTGAAGTTTGATAATAGAAAGAAAAGAGCAATGTTGAGCTCATGGATTGAATGCCAAACTCTTGAAAATATTCCTGTCAGCATGCCTGTGATACAATCAAAGGCCCAGAGTATGTATGATGACTTGGCAGTGGGAGAAGGAGTACTGTAGACATTTCATGCAAGTTCTACATGTTTCACAAATTTTAGGAAATGCTATAATTGCCATATGAAGATGACTGGTGAGGCTGCTTCACTGAAGCTGATGTTGCTGCCAGAAATTTCCCTGGAACCACAAGACCATTATCAAGGAAGGTAGTCATTTTCCTAAGTAGATTTTTAACATGGATAAAACTGGATTATATTGGAAGAGAATGCCTTTGAGAGCAGGTATTTTCTATGACGAGGAGAATGCACCAGGATTCAAAGTTTGTTCTTTTCTGTTTTTATCGATAGAATTCATTGTACAAGTATGTATATTACAGTATTTTATATTTCTTGGTACTTGTGTTATGTATTTTTTCACTGGTATGATATTTGATATTGTCTTTACTAATAATAAACCCCTTGATCTCCATTAATTTGATTATTTGATTTATTTGCTTTTGATGTACACAATCATTTTCAAGAATGTAACTGTCATGGAAATCGAGATTTACCTGTGTAGCACATCTACTCTTTTACTCAATTTTTTTTTTTCCTGTAGTCAGTTTGCATTCTGCCCTTTTTGTGGAAAATTCATGTAACCAGCACCATGAAGGTCTTGAGGATATGGGTTAATGGGGATTCTGCTGATTTTTTTTTTTTTTTTTTTACCACCTGCCAGGACAGAGGGGCTGCAGACACTGACATGGGTTGCTTTATACCCTTTTTCATATGGCACTTCTGATTTTCTTCCTTTTCCATTTTAGAATTGTTCATTAAAAGTAGAAGTGAGAATCGTGTTACAGTTATGGAAGTTTGTCATTCTAAAAGCATCAGACCCCATATACTTTTTTCTTTTCTTCATTTATTTTTTCCCTGCTGTTACGTGTTGTTTTTAAAAAGAAATTATTTGAGATTAGGAAACTTTTTGGTTTTGCCTTGTTAAGAAAGTAGTAGAAAAGGAGAATTTACACTACTTCGGAATACAGCTGGAAATTAGTGATGCAGTGAGAGTTAGAATATTACAAAACATTATGCGAGGGGCAAATGTGTTTACATTGTATTTTATTTTATTATTCATTATTCATCGTGTTTTAGCTTCTATTTCCCCTAAATTTGTCATCAGATTCACCTCTTCTTATGAAACTTTTAATATTTCTATGTAATTTCGTCAGTAACCAATACACTCGTCTCAGATCTGGCAAGCTTTGGGCCAAAATAGTGCCGAATTATGAATTCTGCTGGATTGTGGGTTTTGATTTTAACAGAGGGACTTGATAGCTCATTGAATATATTATTATAACTTGTGGAGTTTTATTTGATCATCCCAGTACATCGATTATGTAAGTTATATACAGCGTATCTGTACTTACCAAAAATTCTTCCTTTGTTTCTACTCCCAAAATCTGCAAGGTAGACTGTGAAGGAGGTGATTACTTAGAAGCTGAAACACTTAATCCATTTGCACACAAGCTAATCAAGATCAGCCAGTGTTGTCTTACGCTAAGCAACTCAAAACAGAGTAAACAGTGGACTGTGGTGATGCACAGATGTTAAGGCAGTGCCCAGTCAAAGGAATGGCAAATTCTGCAAACTTGAACACAATTTCACTGAGCATGATTACCCTTGCAAATGCCAAAGTCTGGGGATTGTCAAAGTTTGTATGCTGGACTGGGTACATTATAATGTAAATTAATACAATTGATTCCAAACATGGATTTAGATACATTGTAGACCTGCATGTGTATTTCACATTCATGTGTACAAGAAAATCATTAATGGCTCAGGAATGTAAACATGTGTATAAATGACTCCTCTGTAATGGGCTTTGTGCTAGTATTCTGTTGTTGATTTACTTGTAATAGAGCTGTTTTTCTTTGGTGCCACACTTAGGAGACAGTGATAGTAAGTTTTGGTTCTTTTATTAGGTCTCCTTAGGCTTACCTTTTAAGTAAATTTTGTGTATTGTATATGTTTGCTTAAGTTGTGCTTATTTAGATATGTAATTTGTTGTTTTACAAAAAAATGTAGGATTGCTTTTAACACGTTTAAACATTCATGTAGTCATATGCATGCATAAAGATGCACAGATATCAATATGTTATACTTTCAAATTGACAAGCAAACATGCAAACACACACACACACACACACACACACACACACACACACACACACACACACACACACACACACACAAAATAAAAAAATAAAGAAGATAGAAATAGAGGTCCTAAAAAAGAAGGCAGAAAAATTGGCAGGAAAGCTAGAACAAGCTTTTCATCAAGCAATAACAAAGCCAATGATGTTTTTGTGTCAAACTGGATTGTTGTTTGGTATGGACCCAAATAAGGGCATATACAAGACCAGTCAGTCTTAAAGAGGTCCACAAAGAAGAGACCTGAGTTAGAGGTGAAAGAGGAACCACAAGAGAATGAAAGTTCGGAGATATTGTGGGAGAGTGTTAGAAAGTGAGACAAGGAGATAATACAACAACAAGAGTCAAAGAAACTTAGGAAGCAAGTCAAGGATCATGATGGATGTTATGAGATCAGATAGGAACCAGAGATCTTAGAAGTATATTCATTGGATATAAAAGAAAATTCATTTTAGTGGATGGGGTTCAGGAGATACATGATCAGAGGAAACTGTAAATTCATTAAAAGGTAAATATGGTAATATAGGTCTTTTCTAGATGTCCTGGAGGCTTTTCAGATCTACAAAAGGGCTGATACAAAATTTATTGACACTAGTGGCCATAGAGATGCAGAAGGAGCAATTTTGTCACCTATTCAATTACTGGAAAGGACTATAACACATAAGGAATAATTTGACAGTTATGGGCAGCAATGTACAGAAGAAGCAATTTTGGCTGCTGAGCAATAGACACAGAGTGTTAAGATTGCAGTGGAGGAACATAGACCTTGTTTCATACAAAATTAAGTGAAGCTGTAGAAAGAATGATATGCACTGTTAGAGTTGGAGCAGTCATAGAAGTCTGGTCTTACTAATGAAGGTTTAGAAAAGTACAAAGTATACTGGACTAGTGCTTATTAGCTAAAAGAGATATTTTAGAGAAAGGCACACAGAGGTTGTCAGTTCAGTACTAAAGGATCTAGCTGAAAAGCGGGTGGCACCAAATTTAGAAAAAATTAGTAAAGCAGAGAGTTGATAGATTTCATTAACTAATTATTTTTGGTAAGAAAGGAGAAGTCTTATTAAAAGATAACTGGAGGCTGTAGAATGCCAGTTTCTTTTTTGTGATTAAAGAAAGAAGAATTGGTGGTTATAATCAAGATGTAAAGGGACAACCACTTAGAGAAAAACACACAGAGGTTGTCAGTTCAGCATTGAAGAATCTAGCTGATAAGTGGGTGGCCCCAAATTTAGAAAGATTGGTAATGCAGGGATTTGATAGATTTAATTCACTTATTATTTTTGGCTTTAGAGATGACCATATACAATATAAGTAAGACAGAGGTAGGAGAGCAGAAGTCTTATTAAAAGATAACTGGATGGTGTAGAATTGCCAGATGCATTTTTGTGATAGAAGAAGAATTGGTAGTTATAATCAAGATATAAGGGTACAACCACTTATGGTTACATTTGACTTAGTCATTTAGCCATGAGGTAGTTTGGAAAGCTGAGAAAGTTCATGACTGAAATTTATTTGGATATTTTTCAGATGTGATGAATTTGTGGAATACTATGCCTACATGCGTACAGTGAGATTATGCCATAATGGCAGAGCTAGCATGAAACATTCTTAGCACATCTTGTTCCATGAATAAGATTATCCTTCTCAGCTGCCACTTGCATTACATCATTATCAATTTTTAGTTCATCTGGGATCAATTTCTACCACATGTCAAGTATTCTTTCAGATATTTTTGTAGTTGTTTGATGCATGTTTCTTTTTTGTCCTGGCTGTACATTGAATTGTCATTCTGCCATTCTGGTTAGGTTATCCAAATTATTTTAGGTTTGTTCTTGAGGACTTAATGATTCTGTATCTTTGTTGATAGGCTTTCAGGATTAGTACATTTTCTTTTATATATTCAGTTTGTTCCCATGTGTACATTATCATAAATTTTCCTCTTCTTCATTCTTGGCTATATAGTTGAAGTCTTGAAGCTTTTCATGGTAGTTCATGTGTTCCATCCCTTTGATTTTTATTGTGCTGTGCTTCTGAATTCTCTCTGATGTGTGTATATCTTTACAAAAGAAGTGCATAGTTATTTTGATAATACATCATCCCCAAGAAATTTTGATGATCCAGAACAAATATACAATGCCAACAAGGAATGAACAATCAGGATAGTACATGAAGCAGTAAATCATGCACTTCTCAGAGAAAATAAAGAACTGGTAAAGTAGGATTTCAGTCATAAAGAGTTAGGCTGGTGAGATTTGGATTCTCATGGTACTGGCATTAAGAAGACACAATTTCAGGGAGTGTGTACAGGAAATTTTCCCATACCAGCATATCAGTAAACTTGCTAGGATGAAAGGGATTGATTCACCCTCATTACTAGATCTTATCTTCACACAGACTATTACAAATATTAGAAATATCATGTATGATGCACCACATAGAAAATGTTATCATTGATTATATGGGAAATGAGGAAGTTAAAAGAGCAGAAATTAAACAGAACTTAAGTATGCGAATAATTATGGAAACTATTCAGAACGTAACATTTTGTATGGTAACATAGAATGGAGTATGAAATTCTGGAGCCAGGGTATTGGTGAAAGATTCTGTGAAATTTGCATTGAAGTGAGAGCACATGTAACCTCAGATTTAGAGGGAAGAATGTGTTAGTGAAAGATGTCAGAATCCAAGCGAGTTTAGGATGTACATTTGCAGAGATATAGGCAACACTTCTATATACCAACTTGGTATAAAGGTGCAAGGATAGGAAAAGAGGAACAGAGAAATTCTGAAAATGGCAAATTGGACATGGCAGGTGAAAATCCATAACTCCATCAATTCATTAGTTGATTGTCACTTAAGGAGCAGCTAATCAGATCAAGAGATTGATGAAAAAAGTTGAGGATGATGTAAGGATAGATGAGGAAGTGAATAACAATTTCAGGAATTTTCATATTGGAAGACACTATATCCTTATCACTAGTTAGATGGGATGGGGAGGAGGCTTTACAAAATGTTGAGATATCAATAAAAGATGCTAATAAAATACTAAAAGATCATAACCCTTACAAAGCTCATGGTACTGATGAAATTTCATTCTTTGTGTTAGATATGTGTTGAAGGTATGTTAGACAGACCTCATGAAATACTTTTTCAAGATGTTGAAAAAGGCAAAGTGCCAAGAGTCATACCCATCTATAGGAAAAGAGACTGAAAAGTGGAATGAATCAGTTTTCTTGGCAGGTGTGGCCTGTAGGGTACTGGAAAAGTTTGTCAGAAAGTAAATGGATAACTTTCTACAAAGGAAAAATTATGTAATTGAGAGGCAACATGGTGTGAGGGAAAGAAGGCCATGTGTAACAAATCTCTTGGATTTCTATGAGAGAGTGAGCTCTGTTTTAGACAAAGGGGAAAGCTAGGTTGATTGATTATCATTTGACTGCCAGAAAGCATTGACATAGTACTGCTTGGGAGAATGAAAAGAATCAGGAATATCAGGCAAGAATAATAGGGAGACTCTTCCAACTGATAGATTATCTTAGTGGAAGGGAACAAAGGATGCATGTCAGAGGAGCCTCCTAATGGTTGGAGTACCCCAGGGTTTTATTTTGGGATCATTACTCTATGTGAATGACTTGCCTGAATGTGTGGATTCTTACCTGAATATGTTTGCTTATGATTCAGAAGTTATGAGGCAAGGAAAAACAAGGAGGATTGCATCATCTTACAAGGGGGCTTGAACAGACTTCAAAGTTGATCTGTTATTATGGGGTAGATGAAATTCAACCCAAGAAAATGTAATGCAATGAGGATGGGAGATGAAAGAAGACCTTGGTATAATTACTATATTGGAGGAGATATGCTTCAAGATTCTGTGTTTGAGAAGGACTTAGGAGTCAGCATCATTTGTAACCTGTCATGAGAAACCTACATTAGGATGACAGTAAAGGAGACAAACTGTCTTTTGCCAAATATAAGAATAGCTTTCAATTATATTGATAAGGAAATATTTAGCAGGCTGTTCATATCATACATAAGGCAAAAACTGGAACATGCTTCTCGAGTCTGGTCATGTCACCTAAGAAGTACAAGCACCATAGCAAGGAAGGTCCAGAGGAAGGTAACAAAGTAGGTACTAGAGGCTTAAAATTTGGTGACTTTGGAAATGAGAAGAGTGAAGGGTTACGTGATCACAATCTGTAAGTTCTTAAAACTGTTCAATGACATGGAAAGTGAAGAGTTCTTCAAGAGATGTAAAGGTAGAGCAACAAAAGGACGTAATATGACATTAAGCAAAGAACTTTTTGGATATGATGTAAAGAAGTACTTCTTTAGTATAAGAGTGATGTATGAATGGAACAGAATGATTGAAGACATTTTTAATGCAGACATTGATAATGCAGACACCATACAGGAATATTAGGGGCCCCATAAGTGTAAAACTCTATCCCCGTACCATACAAAAAGTTGATTACACAAACTTTTTAAGCATTTGGATAAGAAATTATTTAGCAAGCTCTTCGTATCCTACTGAAGGCAAAAAATAGAAAATTCTTATCAAGTTTGGTCATCACATCTAAAGAAGCACAGAGAGCTAATAGAGAAGGCCCAGAAGAGTGCAACAAAGATGGTACCAGAACTAAGAGAGCTAAGTTACAGGGAAAGACTAAAGGCTATAGATATGCCCTCCTCAGAAGAGAGAAGAGTGAGGGTTAACATGATCACAACCATTGAGTTTTTAAAACAGGTTGATGATGTGGACAGTTGACAGTTCTTTGAGACCTGTAGGGGTAGAACAACCAGAAAACATAACTTAAAATTGGTTAAGAAACTTAACAAATATGTGGAGAAGTACTTTTATAAGAGTGGTGAATGAATGGAATAGAACACCTGAGGATATAGTTAATGCAGACACCATGAATAAATTTGAGATATTTGATAGTAAGAATGTTGTGGAGATGGGGCTCCACAAGTGTGAAAGTCCCTCCTTGTACAGTACAAAAAGGTAATTACACACAAGGCCAAAACTAGAAATTGCTTTTCAGTCTTGTTCACCTCACCTAAAGAAGTACAAAGAACTTATAGGGAAGCTCCAGAGTAGGGCCGTAAAGATGGTACCAGAACTAAGATAAGTTATAGGGAGAGGCGAAAAGCTTTAGATTTTTCCATCATGGAACAGAGGAGAGAGATGGGTGACCTGATCACAACTAAGTTTTTAAAACATTGATGATTTTGACTGTGAACAATTATTTGAAAGATGTAGGGATAGAGCAATCAGAGGACACAACATGAAATTAAGCATGAAACTTTTTTATAAAGCTATAAAGAAATACATTTATAGTGTAAGAGTGGTGGATGGATGGAATAGAATGACTGAGGACATGGTTAATTTCTTTTTTATGTTAGCTGAGACAAGACAGGCAGCTGAGGCCCTAATCAAGGCCTGGGGTAAACCATGGAAAGGTCTGTGGGACCTGGATGTGGAAAGGGAGCTGTGGTTTCGGTGCATTACACATGACAGCTAGAGACTGAGTGTGAACAAATATGACCTTTTTTCTCTGTTTTCCTGGCGCCACTTCACGTGCGCGCGTGGGGAGAGGGAGGTGCCATTTCATGTGTGGGGGTTTGGCAACAGGAATGGATGAAGGCAGCAAGTATGGATATGTACATGTGTATGTATATGTATGTATATGTATATGTGCGCAGGAGGATGGATGTGCTGGAAATGAGATGTTTGAGGACAATGTGTGGTATGAGGTGGTTTGATCGAGTAAGTAACGTAAGGGTAAGAGAGATGTGTGGAAATAAAAAGAGCGTGGTTGAGAGAGCAGAAGAGGGTGTTTTGAAATGGTTTGGGCACATGGAGAGAATGAATGAGGAAAGATTGACCAAGAGAATATATGTGTCGGAGGTGGAGGGAACGAGGAGAAGAGGGAGACCAAATTGGAGGTGGAAAGATGGAGTGAAAAAGATTTTGTGTGATCACGGCCTGAACATGAAGGAGGGCAAGGAATAAAGTGAATTGGAGCGATGTGGTATACCGGGATTGACGTGCTGTCAGTGGATTGAATCAAGGCATGTGAAGCGTCTGGGGTAAACCATGGAAAGCTGTGTAGGTATGTATATTTGCATGTGTGGACATATGTATATACATGTGTATGGGGGTGGGTTGGGCCATTTCTTTCGTCTGTTTCCTTGCGCTACCTCGCAAACGCGGGAGACAGCGACAAAGCAAAAAAAAAAAAAGAAAAAAAAACACATTGAAATGTATAGGTATGTATATGTGCATGTGTGGGCGTGTATGTATATACATGTGTATGTGGGTGGGTTGGGCCATTCTTTCGTCTGTTTCCTTGCGCTACCTCACTAACGCGGGAGACAGCGACAAAGTATGATATATGTGTGGTAATAAAATGAGTGTGGTTGAGAGAGCAGAAGAGGGTGTATTAAAATGGTTTGGTCACATGGAGAGAATGAGAGAGGAAAGATTGACAAAGAAGATATATGTGTCAGAGGTGGAGGGAACAAGGAGAAGTGGGAGACCACATTGGGGGTGGAAGGATGGAGTGAAAAAGATTTTGAGCGATCGGGGCCTGAACATGCAGGAGGGTAAAAGGCGTGCAAGGAATAGAGTGAATTGGAACGATGTGGTGTACTGGGGTCGATGTGCTGTCAATGGATTGAACCAGGGTATGTGAAGCATCTGGGGTAAACCATGGAAAGTTTTGTTGGGCCTGGATATGGAAAGGGAGCTGTGGTTTTGATGCATTATACATGACAGCTAGAGACTGAGTGTGAACGAATGTGGCCTTTGTTGTCTTTTCCTAGCGCTACCTCGTTCACGTGTGGGGGGAGGGGTTTGTCATTTCATGTGTGGTGGGTTGGCGATGGGAATGAATGAAGGCAGACAGTATGAATTATGTACATGTGTATATATGTATATGTCTGTGTATGTATATATATGTATACTTTGAAATGTATAGGTATGTATATGTGCGTGTGTGGACATGTATGTGTATACTTGTATATGTGGGTGGGTTGGGCCATTCTTTCATCTGTTTCCTTGCGCTACCTCGATAATGCGGGAGACAGCGACAAGGTATAATGAATGTAACTAAAAAAAATGTATTTATATGTATGCCATAGCCTGAGCTAGGTACCCATTTTGTCAACCAATTCTTAGGGGTGTATGAACAGCTGGGTTGACTGTGGACTGACTGCCGTAACCAGGATTCGAATCTCTGCACTTGACTCTGGGTGGCCCGTGAATTTGTCATGGTCAGGAACACCAGCTGCTACCCCACGGGAGTCCATGATGTAGACAGCATACATAAATTTAAGTTGTATGGTAGTAGAGAATGTTCAAGAGATTGGGTCCCGTTAGTGTAAAACTCCCTGTACAAATGACACAAATATATAATTACTCACACTCACACACACACACACACACACACACACACACACACACACTTGCTTCATATTTTAGTCATCTTTCCAGCAGGCTTAGTATGTACAAATAAGGGATGAGGTAGAGGATAGAGGAGCCATGAATGACATAGATAGTAGATATTGTCTGATTTTGCAATTTTGAGGGATTTTTTTAACAGTTGGAGTGGGAAGATATCAGTTTGCTTATTGAATGCCAAGAGTGTTGCTACAGATATCCAAGCAGCAGATGTGAGTGGCTGACATGGTGAAGTGAGCAGATGTATAAGAAATTGATGTAAAGGAGTGTCTATGAAAAAGAATATAGTTGGTAAAATATTTCCAACCTTAATGCAACATTTAACAACTGTTAAGTCAAAAATATTCCTTGGATGAATACTGTTTGTGTGCCAACTAACTATGTCACCATTATTTTTGCTATTATGAGGGTGCAGTTTGAGACCTTTTGACTGCTTGAACCAGGAACATAAAAAAGATAGTAGAAGGAAAGAAGGTAATTGGTCCAGTTTAGTAAATTTAGACAGCATACCACAAAGGCAATGAAGTTAACACTGCATGTCACACACTAAATTGTTCAGTTTTTCTCCTCTTTTCATTTTCATATTATCCAGAAATGGATTTAGATAAGAGAAGCTGTTATGACCAGGCAATATTGACAAGATCCTCAGAAAGGAAGCAAGAGGAAGGAATGTATCACCAGAGAACATAAGTTTAGAAATATATGAAATAATAAGAAATTGAGGATTAGAAATTAATGCTATTAGTGACTGAAGTAAAGAAACTAGAAAATCAATTTACAGATCATGAGAGGTTTTATGATGTGGGAGAGGAACTCAGCGATTCAAAAAGCTAAATGATTAATCGGTAGCACAGTTTAACATCAGTTGAGTGTGTTGATAAAGCATGTAACCAGAGGAAAGTCAGAAAGGGCTATTATAGATGTCCTTGAGGCTGTTACTCTTGTAAGATGAAATGCCCATAATACAGAGTACAGAAATTACTTAAAATAGTGGGCAGGAGGTGCAGTTTTTTTACTCGGCAACAGGCTTAGAGTATTTTGGTTGATGCAGTGAGACATGAAACTGAAATGCCCAGGGCACTGTGTGGAGCTGCAGGTAGAATAAGATGCACTGTTAGAGACAGAACAATCGGCAAAGTATATGATCTGATGGATGAGAATCTCAGAAAAATGAGAAAAATGCAGAGCACACAGGATCAGTGCTTATTAGCAAAAAAGGAGGGTTATAGGGATAGCCAGATCCATGGAGGTTGATGAATAATATATGATGGGCTAAGCTGCAAGTTGGACAGCACATAGATTACAAAGGTTGAACAACCAGGATCTTAACAAATGTAAGCCTTTAATTAGTTTGGACTGGATGAAAAATATACACCAGATAAAGAGGAAAGGGGGAAATGAAAAGAAGAAATGCTCAATAGAATACCAGATGCATTCTCTATAATAAAGGAAGGACAGATTGGTGGTGATAATCAGGACATAAAGGGATGCCCAATTATGAAAGTCATCTAGTGAGGAGGTACTAAGACAGGCTACAGAATTTAAAGAGAAGGTGGAATGCAGTAGAGCAATGAGCAAGCATAATAGACCAAGGGAAGAAAGGGAAAAAGCAAATAGTATAGACAGCGCAAAAAACAGAAAAGGCCTAATGAGGCAAGAGGACAGACCACCTCCACAAGTGCTTGCAGAATAGTTTTCATTCTTTTCTCTTTCACTAGCCACTTCTTTATGCCATCACTCACTACTCTTTAATCTGCCAAGTGCCAGCTATATTGAGGTGGGACCAATTGGAAGGATCTTTCTTTCATTGTAAACATGCTGAGTGTTTGTGTTTGCTTGGTAGTGAGTGTCCTTTGTGCACTAATTTGTTTGGTTTGCTTCTGTGTTTTATTTACCTTTGAGAGGATGGAAAACCAGGCATCTGAGGGATAGTTTAAAGTGGAGCAGATGAATTGTTAGTAGATGTTGACTGGTACTGTTCTTTTCCAGATCTGGTGCCAGTTAGTGTTCTGAGTACATTTAGTTTGTGTTATTGTAGGGAGAAAATGACATGTGTGTCATATATGATGCATAGATTTTTTTTTCATTGGGAGTGACTGTCCATTCAACATGACTGGATTGTGTGAGCTGGACTCATGTCTGTTTGGGGCTGAAAGTATGATGTCAAGTAATTTTGTGGGAGGATGTGTTCAAGGACAGTGTCAAATGCTTTGTTGATGTCTGTTGCCACTAGTGCTCTGCGAGAGGAGGAATAGTGATTGGTTGAATTCATCTGGGATGTGTTGTTTGAGGTCTCTGTAGCATAGTGGTTGACTGTTTAGGTTTGAAGCCATGCTGTGTGCATAAGAGTGGGATGTGTTACTTGATTTTTTGTACATTTTTACAGAGAGTTTAGTTACTGAGGATAGAAGGCATATAAAGCAGTAGGAGGAAGAGAGTTTTGTGGTATTTTGTTGGCAAATTACCAGATGTTAGGGATTTAGTTGTGAGGCTAGGAGTAATTGAAGATATATGTAAGTGCTTGGATTGCAAATGGGCATAGTGTTTTGAGTGAGAGTTCAATATGTTGTCAGGGCCTGCAGCAGAAGGGTTTTTTAAGGTTTTAATTGGATTGCTTGTATCACTGTGTGTGAAGGGTGGGTGGGCATTTGTTTTTGCATGGATTTACTTATGTTTTCTATCACTTTCCTGTGCAGGGGTGTGGGAAGATTGTGGCTTATTTTTTAGTAATGTCTCATGAGTATGTTTTCATGTTCTTTAGATTTCATTAATATGGGTCAGGAGTGCTTCATGAGTTGGGGCTGGACTGGTGTGATTAGTGGATTTTTCTAATATATGCCAGAGTTGGTTGCTGTGGAACTCATGATTTACATTGTTGAGCAAGGAGTGCCAGTTTTTAGTTTGTAATTCACTATGTTGAATAAGATGTGCTAGTTTTCAATTTGTTTCTTGGTGCTTAGGTCAGTGATGGTGTTATCTAGAGTTTGGAAATGTTCTGTGACTTCTGTTGATGGTGACATGAAGGTAAATGGACTCTTGTAAGACACAGAGGGAAATTGTTACCAGATGCCCCCTGCATTTTTATGTATGTTTAAGGCTCCAATCTTAATTGAAATATAGACAGAATAATGAAAGTGAAAAGGAGAATGCAGGGGAAATTATTTACAAGTTATGAAAAACTTGTCCTTTAAAATGTGCCAGTTCATAGTTATCAGGAAAGACATGAGTAGATAGAGAGTTGTAAAGCTTCGATGTGTAGGGAAAGAAGCAGTTATCAAAATGGCCCACCCTTGAGTTGCCAATGGCCACTATGTAGTGGTGGGGCACACAAGCAGCCAGCTCTCTACTTTTGAGTGGAAGGTCACCTTTGCAAGTCTGCACCATCATCTTTGATAAAAGGGAGTACTGTCTCATTAAGGAATTTTTTATTCCAATACAATTTTCTTGGTACTGGATGTAGTGCAGCTTTAAAGCTGCAGGAGCCTCTTCAGAGAATGGGGTCCTGAATTTCTGTGAGTGATAATAGTAAATGATGTTAATAAGTGTGAATGTTATACCATCATCTATCAAAACAATTTGTCTGCTCCAAACTAAACTATGCTTCACTTGCCTGATCATCTACCTCTTCTAATTCAGATATAACAAAGATGTAAACCAACAAAACAGAGGATTCAGAACAGTCACAAACTGCCCACAAACTTTCAGCATTTGCATGACAGGACATAAATTCTTCCTGTCCAATACCACTGCAATATTCTTGGCACTTGGTTATTTACAGCAGCATTACACCCTTTGCACCACATCCACTCCATATCCAACTACCAACCCTTAAGTAGAAATGAAAAACTCACCTTTACCATACCTTTCAATGACCTTTCCTCACAGATCCCTCCCTCCTCAATATACATAGCAATGGCAGAGCATAAACATGCCAAAGTATCCCAACATGTGCTAAAGGAAATTGCAGAAACATCCTCTACCAAACACCACGTTGCAAATAAGGATGTTTGTGAAGCATTCAGCTATTTATACGAGCATGTTGCCTTCTTTGTTGACATGGATCTCAGCCATGAGTTTGTCCTGATGTTCTCTTAATTGTTTAAAGATGCCTCACTCAGCCTCAGGAAGATTTGTAAAGAAAGAAGTATGTAATGCAGCAAACATTGGATAGCCAAGGAAAATTTTTCACCTCTAGTGGAAACAGTTGCTGAATCATATAAATCAGGGGGTGGTATGGGACAAGATTAGAGCTTCTCCCTTGCCCTCTCAGTGATGTATAGATGATGTATAAATTCCCTGATGAGAGATTGCAGTATTTTGTTGATTTATAAGTTGTTTCTTGTATATTCCTTACATAAGATTCATATATGGAAACAGCTTTCTCAGAAATATAATCTTTTTTGTATAATGGGTTTCATTTGCTCTTATGAAAAGTCTCATAGTATCAGATTTTCTAGGAACATATTTCAGTTGGTAAGTTGGAGCTAAATTATGTATTCCAAATTTGGTCCCCCCATCTTAAAGAAAGTTACAAATTTGATAGAAAGATCCAATGTAATGTAACAAAGAGGGTATCTGAAGTAAGGGAGATGAATTACTGGGAAACATTAACAGGTACAGATTTCCTCATTTTACACAAAGAGAAGAAACATAGAAGATGCAAATACAGTTTTCAAGTTTGTTACAGAAAGTAGCTGTGCTGAGAGTGAACATTTCTTTGAAACAATCAAAAAATGATCAATGAGCGGTCAGAAAAAGAATTTAAGCAAGGATTATATGTATTAGAAAAATATGAAGTACCCCTTTAGTAATCAGGTTGTGAGTACAGAGATTAAGCATAGTGATGAGACTGATTATTGACAGTATGCAGAAATGTTAAAAGTTGCATAACAGTAAAGAGAGTTGAAGAGATTGGACACCACAAGTTTGGAACTCGATCCTTGTAATGTAAAGTTAGGTAATTACACACACACACATGCACACACTATGAAAATGTGTATATGTACACAAGAACTCGTAAAATGCTGTTCAAGATGTCACTGGAGAGAGGCAAAGTGCTAAGGGAGTGGAAGAGTGTGAATGTCGTAAGTTATGTATAGGATACGGGACTGGAAACAGGCACTGGACTACAGACCAGCCTCACTGATGAGTTTGGTCTGTAAAGTTCTTGAAAAGATAATTAGAAAGGATGTGGATGACTTTTGTACAGGGGAGAAATTATGGATTTTAGGGACAGTAGATTGTGTAACATACTTCTTAGATATTTATGCAAGTGTGCACTTTCTTAGACTAATGGGAAGGCTTTGTGGACTGTTTGGATCTGGACTGTCAGAGAGCATCAGACAATGTAGTGCGTAGAAGGTAGTTTAGGAAGCTAGAATTCCGTAGATGGATAGATTATCTCAGTGGAAGGGAACAAAGGATGCATGTCAGGAGTCTTTTTCAAATGGGTTAAGGTTGCCAATGGAATGCCACAGGATTCTTTTCCAGGACCATTACCCTTGTTGATCTATGTAGATGACTTTCCTGAAAGTATGGACTCCTACCTGAATATGTTTACAGATGATGCAAAGGTTATGGAAGAGAAAAGCATGGAGGATTGCTTCAACCTTTAAAGGGACCTAAACAGACTCCCAAATTGATCTGACACATGGTTAATGAAATTCAATCCAAGCAAATGTAAAGTAATGAGAATGGGACATAGTAAAGGAAAGCTTCAGTATGATTATTTTATAGATGGAATAAGCTTCAGGATTCTCTGTGGGAGAACTTGGGAGTTGACATTGTCCTTAATGTGTCCTCAGTGTCCCACCTTAGGAGACCAGTTAAAGAGGCAAACCGTCTGCTGGCAGATATTTAGATAGCTTTCAGATGTATGATTAGCAAAGTATTGAGCAAGCTGTTCATATCCTACATAAGATCAGAACTTGGTAAAGCTTCTCAAGTTTGGTCACTCCATATAAGGAGCACAGTGAGCTAATTAAGAGGTCCAGATGAGAGAAACATAGATGGTATCAGAGAGAGCTGAGTTACAGCAAAATGCTAAAAGCCTTAAATGTCCTCACCATAAAAGAGAGAAGAGTGAGGGGTGACCTGATCACAGCCTTTAAGTTTTAAGTCAGATTGATGATATAGACAGTGAACAGTTGTTTGAAAGATGGAGGGATAGGAGAACAGCATGAAACCAGACACACACACACACATTAAAAAAAAAATCTAAAAGAAGATGTAAAGATGTACTCTTATAGTGTAAATGGTGGATGAGTGTAGTGAAATGATTGAAGACTTGGTCAAAATAGATGTTATGAATAGTTTGAAGAAGTTTTATGACAGTATTATGAAATGATTGAAGACTTGGTCAAAATAGATGTTATGAATAGTTTGAAGAAGTTTTATGATAGTATTACACCCCAGGACCCTTTTGATTGGGTTTCTTCAAGTCCTCACTCCATGCAGGAGCAGGAAAATAATGGACTCGTATAGAGAGAGCTGATCCTTAATTAACCTGTAATCTTTTTCATCCATTGATAGTGATGCATCATCACCAAAGGTGACTTCTTACTCTTGGTGTAACCACTTGCAGGTGGAGTTTAGTAACAACCCTACAGAAGTATTTTTACACTTGCATACTTTTGCACAGGTTCACTCATAAAGGTACACTTACTTATGCATGCTGGTATCTGTGCAGGTACATATCTAAAAGGTATCCTCATGCAAGTTCACATTTGGGCATGCATACTTACATGCAATGTGTTTAGATCCTTCTCAGTATATACAATAAGATAATTACTCATGCATACACAAAAGAAAAGAATTTTTTCTGTATTGACATATTAATGTTTATTTTTTGTAGAGCAGTTGATATTAGCATAATGCTAAAACTTGTTTTTAAGCTAAGCTTCTTTATTGTGATTTCATGATTTCATATATGTTGGTTCATGCTATGGCAGTTTAGAATTTCGTTTAGTATAATGGGGCAGTTGCAGTAGATTTTAAGTTGAAATATCTTTAATTTGGTGAATCATTTTTAGCCTGAATAGTTTAAATGGTTTGTTGTATTAACATTGCTTATGATGAATTTGTGACTGGTGCTGGTCATAGTCACTGTATAAGAATGGAGAAATATTGTAGGTAATGTTCACTTCAAAATATGCTGCCATTCTTTTCAAATTTAGTATACAAACTATCTTTGATTTGTATTTATTTTGGGGTTAAACTAGAAAAATAGTATAGTGTGACTAACATACATATGGTTGTGGGCTGGCATCCCCATACAGGAGGCCATTACACAAGAGGGCTCAGGAGAGGCCATCAATCAGCTGTACATGACCACCATGCGCAAATATGAAGCTATCAAGGATGAGTATGATTCAATCAGAAAGAGGTACTCAGATTTGGTTGCTTCACATTCCAACAACATCTCCAAATTGGAATTGACTCAGGTTTGTTTATAGTCTTTCTGTAAATTTTCTGTTAAGTTTACTGAACTTTTCAGGATGTGTTGCTAATTTTTCTGCTGTTATGCTATATATGGTAGTTTTGAAATGTTTTTCTTTTATGAATGTTTTGTTTTACATAATGATTACTTTAGATTATTAATTTACTGTAGTAATGTACTCTTCATGTGAAATTTTTTATTTCTCTCCAGGGTCATATTGTCTTGCTAGCTTTGAAAGAATCTTTTAAGAACCATAGAGGTTAGGAACCTCTAATCTCCCTGCCTTTTGGTGAGGGGAAGGCCTCTCACCCCATGCTAACCACTTTTTTAGTAGTTATAACCTACAGTTCAGCTCAGGTCTGCCCACATGGCAGTCAGTATTCCCCACCTGGCAATAACATCATTGTCCCACTGCTGAAAGGCTGGTTGCTTCATAATTCTGGGATCCCTGGACATTGTAGATATTTATCACCAGCCTTCCTTTTTCCAGCTTTTTCAACCTATCATGAATTGAAAGTTTTGTTTTTATGGCTTACCTGGCCTGTATGTTGGAGCCTGGAAAGTATGATTCCATTGTGGCCTTTCCAAAGAACCTTTACTTAGAGGAGATTAACAGACAGTCTTTGGCATTATTCAGATGCTTTATTAAATGAAACCTTGTTCCAGACATCAAGAATTAGCCTTGCTTAGTTAGCATTGAGCTTGCCGCCTTATAATTGGAGGATCACTGATGTGCTGCTGGGTAACCTTTAATGTGAATTTTTATGCCATACTTCTATTTTGATTGGTAAGTTTTTTCAAACCCTTTTTCCATATTTTTATACTTTCAAAGCTAATGGGGCAAATTGATCCTTGAGAGTAAGATGAGGTTTGAAAAATGAGAACTGTTGCTCTCCTAAGGATAATGCCTGTGAGAAATTTTCCAGATCGCAACCTCCCTCCTTATCTTCCCTTCTCAATTGAAAAATGTTTCTGTTGATCTGTAAACATTAGGCATGATCCAGCATTAAAGAAAAAATTCCCTCAATAGACTGTTAGTTTAGCATTAAAAAGTAAACATTATTACCATTGTGTTGGCCTGGTTAACTACTGAGTGATGCCTTAAGGGGATGTGAATATGTTTGACAGTTCATAATAAGAGAGGGGAAAAAATGATATTTCTTGCCAGTGAGTTTGTTTTCCACCTATACTCTTATGTCAAACAGTGGCAGAGTGTTGACAGTAAATAACTTGAATGTATTTTCAAATATTTACACCTTTCACAGACATTCAGTGTGAAGATTGGCTGGCAATTATAGAGAAGAAATTGGAGGATTTGTTTCTTTTCTAATACTGAATGCTCACATTGGCTGGCAATTATAGAGAAGAAATTGGAGGATTTGTTTCTTTTCTAATTTTGAATGCTCCACACACTTTTCGGTTATAGATACTCTTATTTCATACACAGGCTCAGCATTGGTGTAACATAAATCTGTGTAAAGATATTACACCTTCACACAACATGTAATGGAAGTATTAGGATAGTGAGTGGCTGGTACACGTGAGAATTTTTTTTCACTCGTGTTTTTTCCTATCATATGTTACCACAAACAATGACTCACCAGGTGTGGTCACATGTTTTATTTTTAGAATTACATTCTAGACTTAAGATGCATTGCTTTTTTATCATTCAGAAGCTTTGCCTCCACTATCTATCTGTCTACCTATATCTCTGATACCTGTTCCCAACCACAATGGAGTGGCTGCAGCAATAGTCTCCATAACTAGTGAACTCCAGTGCTGCTTCTTAGGCTAGTACCTCACCCTTAACAGGCTTCTGGCAGAGGACAACTCTAGTGCAGTGTTTGCAAAGGCTCCTACCTGATGTTCCAAGTGACTACTTTTACCTAATGCTCCTTCCTACCTACTACTTTTACCTAATGCTGCTGCCTAAATTTTCTTTTCTACTGCTACTATCTGTTGCTCTTACCATTTTCTCAGAAGGCAGGGCTAACTCTGTACATGAATAATCATTGCAAATGCCTTACAGGAAGGTTAAGGATTAACCAATGATAAACTCCCTTGGGGATGTCCTTGTCACAGGAAATGTAAGGCACCCATTGTGATCAGTCACTGGCAGAAGGGTGGAACCCAGACAAGATGTAGGCCACAACTACTGAGTGGGATGTTGTTAAGGGATGAGAGGTATTTGTATCACCCGAAGACAGAGGGTTGGAAGTTTCCAACCTCTTAAGAGATTCTCTCACAGCTCATGTGACTCAGGCCCAGAGAGAAACAGTTTTTCATTCTTCAGAATGCACTTATTTCTTTAATACTATGAAAGTTTTGAGCATGATTCAGTTTTGACAAGATTAGCCATAGTGTCCTAACAAAATGGAAATCTAAACAAAATTTATTTAATTATTGTTGATAATTAGGATCTGAATTTTAAGATATTTTGTGCATGCTTAACACTGAAACTTTGACAACTACTCTGTGTGTTTTTATGATAAACTGTTGTATTAATTGTTCAAACTGTAAATTTACAGAGTACGCTGAAGTATATGATACCTCTCCTTGATTATGCATTTTGTAATTATCATTCTTTTATATATCAAGAGCCATCATATTTAAGGTTATGTATATAAGTATGAGTCCATCAAAAGTGTAGGGATTAAATTTTTTGAAAGTATTACTGAAAAGCACCTTTTTTTTTTTTCTTTTTTTTCAGAATGAAGATTACAGGTTAGAATTTTCCTGATGAACTGGGTGCTTTCATTTTATTCTAATTTCCTTTTGACACTCGACAAAAAAAAATGTTTCAAGCTGTGTGAAGGAATTTTCAAACCATGTTCAGTATTTAGGGGTCAGTCATTCATAATACACTGCCAGAAATGTCACCCTGATCATCAGGAACTAGTCCCTTTATACTTTTGGTTTTCTCTTCCTTCCTTTATGTATAGGATTCTTTCACTTCATTTTAATTTTCTTTTGATGTTTGACATGTATCATAAGTTCTTTGCTTGTGTCTGTTTTTGGGTAATCATTTTTTGAAAGAGGAGTTCCTCTTAACACTCTAGTGTTCCAGTACCACATTTTGCATCATTTGCTTGGAGAATTCATTTAGCCTACTTTATGCATTACAAGGCTCAAATGGCATGTGAGGAGTATGAGTGGTTGAGGCATAAGCCACCCTGAGGTTTGCAGAAATATCAGGTTTATACTTCGATATGGTGGTTATGCACCTCAGTGAAGGAAAATGCACCTGTCTTCTCCCTTAAATGTTGTGATTTTAAGAGATTCTAGTGTTATTTATTACTGCTGTACAAATGTATGTTGTGTATAACCCATCATGGAGTAGCAAGCAAAAACAATTGCTTGGTAAGTGGTCCAAATGGTGAAAGCAATGAGTAAAAGGCACTGCCACTTTTAGGGAGTCATCTTACAATGAGTAGTATGATCTTTATGGTGACACTGTAGACAGTGGTGTTCATACTGTTTATAGAGATGGTAATTTGAGATGATATGAGGGGATTGATTTTGACATGTTAGATCCATGTGGACAACAAGAATTGCAGTGAACATGCCCAGACCAACTGATGATGAACCATCCCAAGGGACACCAGCCTAAGCCATGCTCACTTAAGCATGGCGTAATGATAAGTTTTTGCCACTAAGACTCATCAAGTTACACATTATAAAGAGTATAGTTTTTGCTATTGAAACAACTTCTATGGTGAGTGAACTTTGAGAGGTGATACATCTCATGCCAACACTGAGAGGGATGATGGTAAAAAATACCATGTGTCAGACTTCAGTGAGTGCATGTCTCAACACCTAAAACCATTTCAAGATTATTCACATTATAACGTTAAGTGCAGTACCTCATGATAATACTGACTTTGATAAAAATTCATGCCGTAATGGAGTCTTTGACTTAAATGTAAAATTTGTAGATCCTCAAATAGCATTTCAGCCTCATTGAAGAGGCTATGTCATGGAGGGGTTGCCTAGCTTTCAATGTGTATCAGCTAGATAAACTAGACAAGTTGTGGTTATGTCTTTGATTTCAGTGTGTATGGTGGGATGGGAAAAACAACCACAGAAGCTCAAATGAACTTAATAGCCTCACTCCAAAACAAAGGCTACTCTATGGATAACTATTGTAATTTTGTGAAGCTTAGTGAACAGTGTCTTGAACAAGGTGAATGCACCTATGAAAATGCAGCATAGTGCATAGAAAGCTTTGGAAGTTGTAGCAAAGAAGAAAGTGCTTGTTATTACAGAAGTTTTTCCATGGAAGGACTGTCTTCATCATTGTTTGGAAAGATAAAAGACTTGTTTCATTGATTATTACATGCAATAGTGCAGACACAGTGCAAATTTGAAGTCAGGAAGAGAGCTTACAATGGGATGGGTCAGCTTCAATGGAAACAAGAACTGTGAGCGAACCAGAGGCCATGTATGAATATACTGACCATATGAAGGAGTAGATAATTTTGATCAAGTGTTGAAATACTGCCATTCGTTTGAAGACTGAAGAAATGGGCCAAAAAGTTCATTTACTAAATACAATTAGCTCTTCATAGTGCATATGTTCTTTACAAATGCTTTACTATACAACTGGTGTAAAGGCACTTACAGTGCTGGACTTTCTTGAGTTATTGTATACTTCATTCATAGATTCTAATTACAATAATTAGCCTCTGTCAAGCATGCACCAGTAATAGTAGTTGATGTAAGCACTTCACTCAATCCAAACTCATCCTCACTGTCATCATCACCAGCTTGAGGACCCACTTGCAGCACCAAAAGGTAACTATTTACCCCCATAGTAAACTGACAAGAATATAATCTGAAGAAGAAGAGGTAGAAGCTACCCTCTGTGGGAAGAGGCCTTGTTATATGAACTTATTTGACCATCTGAAACCTAATTTAGACCACTTGCTCTTTATAGCCCCAAAAAGGTTGAGGTGCAGGGTGTGTTTAAAGGCCAGTAAAAGAGATGCTAAATATAAAGATGGTTCTGTAGTGTTACTGTGTGCAGCCTGTAGCCACTCCAGGTATCATTACAAGTAAAATAGTGGATGGGGCTGCATTAAACCACCCTCCATCCACTCACTCCCCCAAAAAAATCATCAGTAATATTGAAAAGCACATTCACATTTTAATGAAATGCCTTGAAGTTGGTGGAGGAATCATCAGAGATGCTTTTCATGACCTTATTGGTAAGTACATTACAATTATTGGTTATGTTGGTGGTGTGATTAGCACTGGTGATGGTGGTGTAGTGAGTTTGGTTGACTTAGTGATATTGGAGGTGTAGTGGTGGTGATAGTGGATATGAAGATGGAGCTAGTGTTAATGCAGAGCTGGAGTGGTGGTAATGTTGGAGATGAAGATAATGGTTGATTATGGTGGTGATTTTGGAGGTGGAATAGTGTTGGAGTCAATGGTGGTGGTGTTAGTGGTAAAATTAGTATTTTTTTATAAGGATATGATAGGGGGAACTTTTGCACTTTTATAGATATAAAAAAAATCTGTATAATACATACATAATATAGTATGTTTTCACATCATAGTGAGATGTAATGCAATTTTTTCTCTTCCTGTGATAGGGAATTTTTCCAAATATTTGAATACAAAAACATCTGAATATAAGCCAGTTAATGTATGACGGAAAACAGTGCAGAAATTTAGAAATTACTGTAAACATTTACACACCATGCTTCTCCAGCCTGTCTTCACTTGAATCACTGTGTTAAAACTACAGGATAAGCATTGCAGACTATGGGACTGAAACTGTGACCTCAACCAAGCTGATTGGCTCTGTAGATTACAGAATTTGAAATTTTTCTTTGTAATCAACAAATTGTGGATCACTCCAACTTACTAGATGTTTAACTAAGTTATCAATGTGTATGACTGAAATATAGGGCTGCTTGCACTTCATGCACTCCATATACATGGGAATGGAGTAAATATTGCTTATTTTTTTTTAGATAACTTTCCCACCTTATTAAGAAAATATTAACATCATGTATATATAAAGAAATGAGCAAAAGGCTAGAGCAAGTAGATGAGGATGAGGATTGAAAAAAAGCATTAATGGTAGGTTGTGGAATTTTTAGTAACATTTATAGGCTTTGAAAAGTCTGAAGGAATTTCTCAGGGATCATTGCATGGAGAATAAAACCAAGTTTTGATCTTGTAGGAAGATATTTCTTCATGTGGAGAACACATGAACAAGAGAATTAGCAGAAGCCTTGCAGTCTTTAGGAATAATAGAGCATATCTCAATAATAACTTATGGATAATTTCATCTCTTTGTAAGGACATACGGAAAGAATGAGGGAGGAGAGGTTGACAAAAAGTATATATTTGTCAGATGTAGAGGAGGACAAGGAAAAGTGTTTGACCAAACTGAAGTTGAAAGGATGGAGTGAAAAAGATTTTGAGTGCATAAAGACTGGACATGTAAGAGGGGTAAAGACATCCAAGGGATAGAGAATTGGAGCAATGCATATAGGAGTGATATGCTGTTAGTAGATTGAACTCGGGCATATGAAGCAGCCATGGGAACCTAAAGAAAGGTCTGTAGAGCATGGTTGTGGATAGGGGTCTATTTTCCGTGCATTACACATGACAGCAAAGGAATTGGATGTAAGCAAATGAGGCTCTTCTCTATGTCTGTTCCTGGCTTTACCTTGCTAATGTAGGAAACAATGAACAAATATACAAGAAAAAGAGAGAATATGAATTTTTTCATCCATATTTGGCATTTCCCACATTCGCGAAATAGCGTAGCATTAAGAACAGAGGGCTGAGCCTTAGAGGGAATATCCTCACTTGGCCCCCTTTTCTGTTCCTTCTTTTTTGGAAAGAAAAAAAAGTGGAGGGGAGGATTTCCAGCCCCTTGCTCCCTTCCCTTCTAGTCGCATTCTACGATATGCAGGGAATATGTGGGAAGTATTCTTTCTCCCCTATCCCCAGGAATGGATGAAGGCAAGCAAGTATGAACATGTACATGTGTATGTATGTGTATGCCTGTGTATGGGCATGTGGAACGTCTGGGGTAAACCATGGAAAATTTTGTGGGGCCTGGACGTGGAAAGGGAGCTGTTTTCGGTGTATTATACATGACAGCTAGAGACTGAGTGTGAACGAATGTGGCCTTTGTTGTCTTTTCCTAGTGCTACCTTGCGCACATGCGGGGGAGGGGGTTGTCATTTCATGTGTGGCGGGGTGGCGATGGGAATGAATAAGGGTAGACAGTATGAATTATGTACATGTGTATATATGTATAGGTCTCTGTGTATATATATATGTATACGTTGAGATGTATAGGTATGTATATGTGCGTGTGAGGACATGTATGTATATACATGTGTATGTGGGTGGGTTGGGCCATTCTTTCGTCTGTTTCCATGCACTACCTCGCTAACGCTGGAGACAGCGACAGAGTATAATGATGATGAAATATGATTATTTCTTTTTTATTTTTCAAACATTTTTACCATTTCCTGCATTAGCGAGGTAGTGTTGAGAACAGAGGACTGAGCCTTGGAGAGAAAATTCTCACTTGGCTCCCTTCTGTGTTCTCTCTTTTGGAAAAGTTAAAACTGGAGGGAAGGATTTCTAGCCCCCCCGCTCCCTCCCCTTTTCGTCACCTTCTATGACATGTAGGGAATACGTGGGAAGTATTCTTTCTTCCCTATCCCCAGGAATGGATGAAGGCAAGCAAGTATGAATATGTACATGTGTATATATGTATATGTCTGTAGATGTTTTTGTATATGTTGATATGTTTATTTATATCCCCTTTTAGGATTTGAAATACAAGGAGAGGAAGGTTTCCAGCGCCCTGCTCCTCTCACCCCCTATAGTTGCCTTCTATGACGTGGGTAATACATGGGAAGTATTCTTTCTCCCCTATCCTGGGGCCTGGATGTGGATAGGGAGCTGTGGTTTCGGTTCATTACACATGACAGTTAGAGACTGAGTGTGAATGAATGTGGCCTTTTTGTCTGTTTTCCTGGTGCTACACTGCTGAAGCAGTGGTAGCGATGCCATATGTGCTGGAAAGGATCACAGTTTGCGCGTGATCAAGATATTCCTATGAGTCCACGGTGAAAATGAAACACGAAAAGTTCCCAAGTGCTTTTTCGTGTAATAATCACATCATCAGGGGAGACACAAGAGAGAAATATAACAGTCGGTTGACATACATTGAAGAGACGAAGCTAGGACGCCATCTGGTAAATATGTGATTGTCCAAAACATACAACGAGCGTTCATAAACTTATCATTTTACAAATCTTATCAACAATAAAGTTATCTAATTTGTATAGACCATCACTAATATTAAGATTATAATTCTGGAGTAACGCCATCTCACTTATTAACTCTAACTCTATTACCAAGAGAAATGTCATTGAATCTTCTATTCTTAAATACACAAAGGATTATAATCTTAATATTAGTGATGGTCTATACGAATTAGATAACTTCATTGTTGATAAGATTTGTAAAATGATAAGTTTATGAACGCTCGTTGTATGTTTTGGACAATCACATGTTTACCAAATGGCGTCCTAGCTTCGTCTTCGATGTATATCAACTGACTGTTATATTTCTCTCTTGTGTCTCCCCTGATGATGTGATTATTACACGAAAGTGCACTTGGAAACTTTTCGTGTTTCATTTTCCCGTGGCCTCATAGGAATACATATGTGCATGTGTGTGTACAGGCGTTTATGTATATATATGCATATATGAGTGGATGGGCCATTCTTCATCTGTTTCCTGGCACTGCCTCGCTGATGTGGGAAACAGCGATTAAGTATAATGATGATAATAGATATATTATATCCTTGTTAGCTGATGAAACAGAGTAAAAATACATCAAAGAAAATCTTGTTTTGAAGGAGTTGATTTGTCTTTGCTACTGAGCTCAGCACTGTCTTAGAGCTGCAGGAGCCTTTTAGAAGCATCCTTTCTGAAAGGGGTGTAGGGATAAAAGATGATGATAGCATGTATTAGATGGCCATGATAAGGGCATACAGTTTCCAATGCCATCACAGCTACCATGAACAGAATATTCTTGGTGATCAGTAGGAACAGTTCGTAGGGAATCATGGTCTATTGTTCAGTCACTTTGCTGTAATAGAAACATGTGTACAGAAAAAAAAGATGGTGCCAGCAAACCTACAGGTGCGTAGGATACAGAGCCATAGTAAGGCATGTACCTGCTCAGTAAAAAGTGTACAAGATATAAAGAGGCACAAAATAAAGCATGTAATCGCTTGATAGGAGGCACATAGGGTATGGGGAGAGACACAATAAAGCATGAACCTAGCTACTGAGAGGCACATTTGGCATGGAGAAGTACACAGTAAAGCAAGTTTCTGCCAGTGAAGAGGCACATAATGCATGGAGTGGCACACAATAGAGCCTGTACTTGCCTTTTGAGAAGCACATAGAGTGCAGAAAGACATGTCATGCCGCAAAGTGTATGTGAACAGGTCTTGCTTATGAAATGTGAAGTCCTATTTACATTTCAAGCATCACATCACATGCTGGCATGCCTTTGTCTGTATAATTTCTCATACTATGATATGCCAAACATGTCCTGTAAGGTAGGGTGAGTGTGATATTGCAGGGTAACTGGGATGATGTTTGAGAAATTTTGGTTCAATAGTATGCATAACCAAATACACTTATTTCAAATATATGATTATGCAGTTTATTTCTTAGTGTTTGTGTATTGTGTTTATGACAGTCATCTCTATTTACAATGTGCGTGTGATGTACAGGTACTAGATTTCTAAAACGCCGAAAAAGGTAACTGAATGAACACGTCTACTTTGATTACCTTTCAAGATATCAAGGAATTGTTGGAGGAAGTTTATATTTACACCGCAAACTAAAAATATGGCAAGGTATGTAAAAATACTCTGTTTAAACTATCTTTTGAAGCACTTAAAATGTGGGTACTTTAAAGCTGTGAGGTAACTGGGATTATAGTGGAAGTTTTTTGAGATGCCATAAATGGACTGCATAATAGTTATTCTTGACGATTGCATCATTACATAGCTATACCTGTCTTTAATTTTTCTCCTACAGATATAGAATTTATATCAATAATGATTAAAGTAAAAGTATTACAGGTGTTTTGTGTTTTCTTTGATATAGGAAGATGCCAAGGACTTACAGACTATTTTGGAGCATCCAGGATGCACTACACCTCAGAGGTGATGCAGTCAGCATTGACATCCATAACCGGGGGTTTGCCTATCCAACTAGCATCTGAGAAGTACAAGATTCCATGCACGACCATGATTAATAAGCCGTTTGACAAATGAAAGGAATATGGGAAACTAGGCAAAAAGCAATATCCTGCATCATTAAGAAGAGATAGTGACTGTACAGAACATCATGACCTAAGCAGACTTTGGATATGCCTTTGATATCTATAGGCTTTGTGAATTTGTTCTGTCATATAACAGAAAGGTTAGGCACCCAGTTTTGCAAGGACTGTGCACATGGCTTCTTGTGGCAACATAGAAATTTAATGAAGGATCTTCTGGAATTTTGTGAGAAAATGAGCTTTCTAAGGAGGATAGTAATAAGTTCTTAAGAAATCTTCAGAAATCACTGGAAGGTGTACCACCTGAGAATATCATAAATTTTGATGAGACTAACCTCAACAATAACCCAAAGGAATGTTGTTGATTTATGGACAAGGCACTGAACATCCAGGAAGTGTCATAAAGTTTTCAAAGTCCTCTCAATCTCTGTGATGTTTACTTGTTCTGCCTGCGGCAGAGTCCTACCTCCATATATTGTATATAAAGCAGAAGATCTGTCAAGAAGAGTTGGGCAGTTTTGAAGCCCCACTTAACCACCGTCAAGTGACTGAGACCCACCCCACATCTTAGTAATAGCTCCCTGACCTGACTCTTTCTCTGTTCATTTCTCCAGCATTTGCAGTCTTTAATCTAACCTTTCTGTTGAACACTATCTATCCTGATCTCTGAAACCTTGCTGTCCAAAGGCTGCTTCTCCTCTGTATTGTCAGATCTTCAGCTTGAATCTGTATCATGATTTCTGCTCCAAGGTTGGAGTTTGTTTCTGTTTTCATGCCAGAATATGTGGTGGTCACCACATGGGTCTTGAGTCTCCCATCTTTGAAGCCATCTTGCTCAAAATTTTTCTATTTTGAAGAACCTTGCTTTTGTACTTTGTATTTATCTCCACCTCTTTCTCCAGCTATATGCAGTGCTATGACTGTTTTAATTTCTGCCACAAAGCATTACTGTCATCACATCCTTATACTGCATTCTTCTGCATAATGTACTCTACAAGGATTGCGTAGGCTTTACCCAGGATGATTTCACTGGAGCTGAGACCCTTTCTTTTTCTCTCCATAACAATCTAAGAACATATACTTAACACCCAACATAAGTTTGCAACACTTTTTTCACCATATCTGCCCCCTTAGATTCCTTTGATCACAAGCTTATTTCTGTTACTTTTAATTGGGATGCTTACCATCTGTCCCCCCTCATAATGCAAACTCTGCACTCAAGGAGAGCACAACAGTCATCTCTACACATCTATTTGTCTGGCTTTTCTGAGGATGATTCATGATTTCATTGCTGGCCAATTTGCCATGAGCTGTGCTGACCTTATAGTTGAGGTTGTCTTGACCTGGTTGGAGTCCTACAGACCTTATGGGAAATATTTATCCCCTCGCTCTACTTGATTGTCTTTGTTATGATGTCTTGCATTAGGGAAAAATAATATCAGGTCATAAAATCCATTTGGTTCTTATTTTTGCTTGTATTCACTGCACATAAAGTCAGACTCTATGGAAAAAAGTGTTCTAATTTGGATTTTACTAACAAATTTTTGGTTTTCAACCAGATGTATCTAATAACTTCTGTAATTCTTTCGACCTGATCAGTTTATAAGCAACACTTGTACTGATAAAGTCAATTGTTTTTCCACTGTGTAATTTCCTCTAATTCACCTGGGATGATTCAGCATCTGGTTTTCTTTCCCTGTCTCCTACTAAACTTAAGCCACCTTCTATATTTTCTTTGAGAAGTGATTTTCATGTACTTTTCCACCTCCTAGTGGACAAGGCATGTGGTCCAGAGGGCATGCCCCTTCATATTCAAAGGGAGCTTGCTCAGATCCTTGCTAGTTTATTTTCTTTGTGTGTAAAACCCATACATTCCTGTTCTTGGAAGCATGCCTTGGTGCATCCCATCTTTAAGACAGGAAATTATTATAACCTTTGGCCCATTGCTTACATTTCCCAAACTCCAAAGTCTCTGAAACTTACTGTAACACTCTGTCTTTTAAGCATGTACAATGCTGGTTTTTCTTTTGCCCATCGTGAATATGGCTTTTGCAGCGCTAGGTCAACTGGACAGGGATGAGTGGAAACTCTTTTGCCGTGGCCATCACCTTGATGGGAGTTCCCAGAGGGAATGAACATCAGAGATATAGATAGGTAGATAGATAAATCCACTGATGATCTTTTCTCTCATGTGAATCACCTTTGGCCCTCTTGTCTCAGGGGTTTTTAGTGAAACTTATATTGTGACCCTCAGTATCTTCTATGCATTTAACAGGGTGTGGCACAACTCTTTGCTTGCTCAGCCTCTTTCTTTAATTTTTCTGCTTCTCTGCACTTCCAGATGCATAGCTTCCTCTCTTTTCATTCCATTGCGTTATCTGTTGATGGAATTACTTGTCCCTTATATCCTTTAACCAGTGGTCCTGAAGATTCTGTCCAAATGCTGGCTCTTTCATGTCTGTCCACATACTATCTTTTAACTCTTTTCACTGTGACACTGATGATTCCACTTCACTCACTTCAGCTCTCTTTCTCTGCTTTGCTATCCTTTTCTTCTGTTGCTTGCAAGGGGTCCTTTTCTCTTTCTTTCCTCTCTTCTTCTTCTTCTTCTTTCAGTTTTTAGCATTAAGGCCAAACCACCTCACTTGGACCTTGGATCTGTGTGGTCTCTCTATGTAACTCTCTTCCTCTCCATATTCTGATACTAATCTCTGTAATGAACATACCTCCTCTCACATTTTGGATCTGTTGCATTGCAGAATGAAGAAGCACTAACCTAATTAAATTCAGTGGTACTGAGAAAGTTTCTCCATATATCTCTTTCTAAGTGTTGCTTGCTTCTGCCTGCTTAGTCTCAAAGCACACTATTCACCCCTGTTGCAACAAACATGATGGGCATAACTCATGAAAATTCCACACAATGAGCATCATGAAGTCTGCTGCCCAAAAGCTGGTGGTGCTTTGATTATTTTTCTTGTGAGTATCTTTTCCATATGTATAGGGGATTTTATTTGTCCTGGTATGGATTACTGTACTGTACTACTCACATATGTGGAGTGATTCCTCATCCACTTCCTTATTAGAGAGAGTGGAATCAGAAGCCTCTCATCTCAATAATTCTTCTGAAATCACTTCTCTGCAAACTTCTCCTCCTCTCCACTGCAGTGTTGCTGACATCTCTCATTTATTTTAGCCACTGCTTTCTTGAGCTGTCTGGATGTGTCCTTGCAGCTATGGCTTTGATTTGTGCCTTCCTGGCAGCTGCTTCCCTTAGTGACAAGGCAGGCCTTGTGGGGGTTGGCAGAAATAATACTTCCTTTGGTGAGATAGTGATGCTGTGTATCCTTCCTTTTCTTCATTTATCTTTCCTTCTTCCTATTACCTTTCTTCCTTCAAGAGTCAGGTCTACAGACATTTGCAGAGCCCTAAATTGTCTTTTTTTTTTTTGTCTTTTACTCTCGCAGCTCTCTTTTCACCCAAAACACCCAAGATTGGGGCATGTTTTGCCTGTGCCATGTCAGAGAGCATATGGTGTACGAAGTGAGAGGGTTGGGGAGAGTGATTTGGTGGGCGGAGAAGGGGTTGTGAGGGCTTTGCGGAAGATGAAGGCCGACAGGGCAGCGGATTTGGGTGGTATTGCAGTGGAATTTATTAAAAAAGGGGGTGACTGTGTTGTTGACTGGTTGGTAAGGATATTTAATGTATATATGGCTCATGGTGAAATGCCTGAGGATTGGCAGAATGCATGCATAGTGCCATTATACAAAGGCAAGGGGGATAAATGTGAGTGTTCAAATTACAGAGGTATAAGTTTGTTGAGTAATCCTGGGAAATTATATGGGAGGGTATTGATTGAGAGGGTAAAGGCATGTACAGAGCATCAAATTGGGGAAGAGCAGTGTGGTTTCAGAGGATGGTAGAGGATGCGTGGATCAGGTGTTTGCTTTGAAGAATGTATGTGAGAAATACTTGGAAAGACAAATGGATTTGTATGTGGCATTTATGGAACTGGAGAAGGCATATGATAGAGTTGATAGAGATGCTCTATGGAAAGTGTTAAGAATATATGGTGTGGGAGGCAAGTTGCTAAAAGCAGTGAAAAGTTTTTATCAAGGATGTAAGGCATCTGTGTGAGTAGGAAGAGAGGAAAGTGATTGGCTCCCGGTGAATGTCGGTTTGCGGCAGGGTTGCGTGATGTCTCCATGACTGTTTTATTTGTTTATGGATGGGGTTGTTTGGGAGGTGAATGCAAGATTTTTGGAGAGAGAGGTGAGTATGCAGTCTGTTGTGGATGAGAGGGCTTGGGAAGTGAGTCAGTTGTTGTTCGCTGATGATACAGTGCTGATGGCTGATTCAGGTGAGAAACTGCAGAAGCTGGTGACTGAGTTTGGTGAAGTGTGTGAAAGAAGGAACGTGGGAGTGGATGTGAATAAGATTAGGGTTGTTGGGTACAGTAGGGTTAAGGGACAAGTCAGTTGGGAGGTAAGTTTGAATGGAGAAAAACTAGAGGAAGTGAAGTGTTTTAGATGTCTGGGAGTGGATTTGGCAACAGATGGAACCATGGAAGCAGAAGTGAGTCACAGGGTAGGGGAGGGGGCGAAAGTTCTGGGAGCGTTAAAGAATGTATAGAAGGTGAGAACATTATCTCGAACAACAAAAATGGGTATGTTTGAAGGAATAGTGGTTCCAACAATGTTAAATGGTTGCGAGGCATGGGCTACAGATAGGGTTTTACGGAAGAGGGTGGATGTGTTGGAAATGATATGTTTGAGGACAATATGTGGTGTCAGGTGGTTTGATCAAGTAAGTAATGACGATTAAGTAATGAGAGGGTAAGAGAGATGTGTGGTAGTGAAAAGAGTGTGGTTGAAAGAGCAGAAGAGGGTGTTTTGAAATGGTTTGGTGACATGGAGAGAGTGAGTGAGGAAAGATTGACAAAGAGGCTATATGTGTCAGAGGTTGAGGGAATGAGGAGAAGTGGGACCAAATTGGAGGTGGAAGGATGGAGTTGAAAAGATTTTGAGTGATCAGGGCCTGAACATGCAGGAGGGTGAAAGGAATAGAGTGAATTGGAATGATGTGGTATGCTGGGATCGACATGGTGTTAATGGATTGAGCCAGGGCATGTGAAGCATCTGGGATAAACCATGGAAAGTTTTGTGGGGCCTGGATGTGGAGAGGGAGCTGTGGTTTCGGTGCATTATACATTATACATTATTTTATTTATTTATATATAGCTGGGGAGTGCCTGGAATGAGGAAGTTGAAAGTAAATGTGAATAGAATTAAGTGTTTTGGGTATCTGGAAGATGACATGACAATGAATGGAACCATGGAAGTGGAAGTGAGTCATAGGATGGGTGAGATGGCAAAGGTTTTGGGAGCATTGAGGAATGTGTGGAAAAAGAGGTTATTACCTTGGAGGGAGAAATTAAGTATGTTTGGATATAAAGTAGTCCCAGCGATGTTGTATGAATGTGAGGCATGGACTAAAGATGAGAATGTGCAGAAGAGGAGAGTGGTTGTGTTAGAAATTAAATTTTGGTGACAGTAATTAATATGAGGTGGCTGGTCAAGTAATGAAACGGTAAGAGAGAGTTGTGCTGATATGAATAGTGTGGTAAAGAGAGCTGAAGAGGGTGTGCAGAAATGGTTTGGACATATGGGGAGAATGAGTGAGGCAAGGTTGAGAGAAAGGATAGATGCATTAGAAGTGGAGGGGACAAGACAGGAAGACCACATTGGAGATGGAAAGATGGAGTGAATAAGATTTTGAGTGATTGGGGCTTGAACATATAGGAGGATTAAAAGCTTGCACAGCATAGAGAGAATTGGAGTGATGTGGTATACAGGGATTGATGTGCTGTCAGTGGACTGAGTAAGGGCAGGGCATATGAAGTAACTTGGGAAAGCCATGGAATGGTTTGTGGGGCCTAGCTATAGGCAGGGAATGTGGTTTTAGTTCATTACACTTGATAGCGAATCGATATGAGCAACTGAGATTCTTCATTGTCTTTTCCTGGCACAACCTCGCCAATGCAGGAAATGGTGAATGAATATGAAAGAATGAACAATATATATTTATATTTATTTGTTTATTATACTTTGTCGCTGTCTCTCTTGTTAGCGAGGTAGCTTAAGGAAACAAATGAAAGAATGGCCCAACCCACCCACATACACATGTATATACAAACATGTCCACACACGCACATATATATACCTATACATTTCAACGTATACATATATATACATACACAGACATATAGATATATACGCATGTACACAATTCATACTTGCTGCCTTTATTCTTTTCCATCACCACCCCTCCACACATGAAATGTCAACCCCTCCCCCCCACTTGCTTGCAAGGTAGCGCTAGGAAAAGGCAACAAAGGCCACATTCATTCACACTCAGTCTCAAGCTGTCATGTATAATGCACCGAAACCACAGCACCATTTCCACATCTAGGCCCCACAAAACTTTCCATGGTTTACCCCAGACGCTTCACATGCTCTGGTTCAATCCATTGACAGCATGTCGACCCCAGTATACCACGTCGTTCCAATTCACTGTATTCCTTGCACGCCTTTCATCCTCCTGCATGTTCAGGCCCCGATCACTCAGAATCTTTTTCACTCCATCCTACCACCTCAAATTTGGTCCCCCACTTCTCCTCGTTCCCTCCACCATGGAAAGTTTTGTGGGGCCTGGACGTGGAAAGGGAGCTGTGGTTTCAGTGCATTATACATGACAGGTAGAGACTGAGTGTGAACAAATGTGGCCTTTGTTGTCTTATTCTAGTGCTACCTCTCGCGCAAGCATGGGGAGGGGGTCGTCATTTCGTATGTGGTGAGACGGCGACAGGAATGAATAATGGCAGCAAGTATGAATTATGTACATGTGTATATATGTATATGTCTGTGTATGTACATGTTGAAATGTGTAGGTATATATATATGCGTGTGTGGACATGTATGTATATACATGTGTATGTGGGTCGGTTGGGCCATTCTTTTGTCTGTTTCCTTGCGCTACCTCGCTAACGCAGGAGACAGTGACAAAGTATTATGGTGATATATATATATATATATATATATATATATATATATATATATATATATTTTTTTTTTTTTTTTTTTTTTTTCCGCTGTGTCCCGCGTTTGCGAGGTAGCGCAAGGAAACAGACGAAAGAAATGGCCCAACCCACCCCCATACACATGTATATACATACATGTCCACACACGCAAATATACATACCTACACAGCTTTCCATGGTTTACCCCAGACGCTTCACATGCCCTGATTCAATCCACTGACAGCACGTCAACCCCGGTATACCACATCGATCCAATTCACTCTATTCCTTGCCCTCCTTTCACCCTCCTGCATGTTCAGGCCCCGATCACACAAAATCTTTTTCACTCCATCTTTCCACCTCCAATTTGGTCTCCCACTTCTCCTCGTTCCCTCCACCTCCGACACATATATCCTCTTGGTCAATCTTTCCTCACTCATTCTCTCCATGTGCCCAAACCATTTCAAAACACCCTCTTCTGCTCTCTCAACCACGCTCTTTTTATTTCCACACATCTCTCTTACCCTTACGTTACTTACTCGATCAAACCACCTCACACCACACACTGTCCTCAAACATCTCATTTCCAGCACATCCATCCTCCTGCGCGCAACTCTATCCATAGTCCACGCCTCGCAACCATACAACATTGTTGGACCACTATTCCTTCAAACATACCCATTTTTGCTTCACGAGATAATGTTCTCGACTTCCACACATTCTTCAAGGCTCCCAGGATAGAGTGGCAGATATAGGGTGTTTTGGTCGAGGTGGTGTGCAAAGTGAGAGGGTTAGGGAAAATGATTTGGTAAACAGAGAAGAGGTAGTAAAAGCTTTGCGGAAGATGAAAGCCGGCAAGGCAGCAGGTTTGGATGGTATTGCAGTGGAATTTATTAAAAAAGGGGGTGACTGTATTATTGACTGGTTGGTGAGGTTATTTAATGTATGTATGACTCATGGTGAGGTGCCTGAGGATTGGCGGAATGCGTGCATAGTGCCATTGTACAAAGGCAAAGGGGATAAGAGTGAATGCTCAAATTTCAGAGGTGTAAGTTTGTTGAGTATTCCTGGTAAATTATATGGGAGGGTATTGATTGAGAGGGTGAAGGCATGTACAGAGCATCAGATTGGGGAAGAGCAGTGTGGTTTCAGAAGTGGTAGAGGATGTGTGGATCAGGTGTTTGCTTTGAAGAATGTATGTGAGAAATACTTAGAAAAGCAAATGGATTTGTATGTAGCATTTATGGATCTGGAGAAGACATATGGTAGAGTTGATAGAGATGCTCTGTGGAAGGTATTAAGAATATATGGTGTGGGAGGCAAGTTGTTAGAAGCAGTGAAAAGTTTTTATCGAGGATGTAAGGCATGTGTACGTGTAGGAAGAGACGAAAGTGATTCTTTCTCAGTGAATGTAGGTTTGCGGCCGGGGTGTGTGATGTCTCCATGGTTATTTAATTTGTTTATGGATGGGGTTGTTAGGGAGGTGAATGCAAGAGTTTTGGAAAGAGGGGCAAATATGAAGTCTGTTGGGGATGAGAGAGCTTGGGAAGTGAGTCAGTTGTTGTTCGCTGATGATACAGCGCTGGTGGCTGATTCATGTGAGAAACTGCAGAAGCTGGTGACTGAGTTTGGTAAAGTGTGTGAAAGAAGAAAGTTAAGAGTAAATGTGAATAAGAGCAAGGTTATTAGGTACAGTAGGGTTGAGGGTCAAGTCAATTGGGAGGTAAGTTTGAATGGAGCAGAACTGGAGGAAGTAAAGTGTTTTAGATGTCTGGGAGTGGATCTGGCAGCGGATAGAACCATGGAAGCAGAAGTGGATCATAGGGTGGGGGAGGGGGCGAAAATCCTGGGAGCCTTGAAGAATGTGTGGAAGTCGAGAACATTATCTCGGAAAGCAAAAATGGGTATGTTTGAAGGAATAGTGGTTCCAACAATGTTGTATGGTTGCGAGGCGTGGGCTATGGATAGAGTTGTGCGCAGGAGAGTGGATGTGCTGGAAATGAGATGTTTGAGGACAATGTGTGGTGTGAGGTGGTTTGATCGAGTAAGTAACGTAAGGGTAAGAGAGATGTGTGGAAATAAAAAGAGCGTGGTTGAGAGAGCAGAAGAGGGTGTTTTGAAATGGTTTGGGCACATGGAGAGAATGAGTGAGGAAAGATTGACCAAGAGGATATATGTGTCGGAGGTGGAGGGAACGAGGAGAAGTGGGAGACCAAATTGGAGGTGGAAAGATGGAGTGAAAAAGATTTTGTGTGATCGGGGCCTGAACATGCAGGAGGGTGAAAGGAGGGCAAGGAATAGAGTGAATTGGATCGATGTGGTATACCGGGGTTGACATGCTGTCATATATATATATATATATATTTATTATTTATTTTGCTTTGTTGCTGTCTCCCGCGTTTGCGAGGTAGCGCAATGGGAAACAAATATATATATATATATATATATATATATATATATATATATATATATATATATATTATCCCTGGGGAAGGGGAGGGAGCAGGGGGGGCTGGAAATCCTCCTCTCGGTTTTTTTTTTCCAAAAGAGGAAACAGGGAAGAGGGCTAAGTGAGGGTACTCCCTCAAAGGCTCAGTCGTCTTTTTCTTAACCTTGCTAACGCGGGAAATGGCAAATAGTATGAAAAACAAAAATATATATATTATTTTATTTATTTATTTTGCTTTATCGCTGTTGTCCGCATTAGCGAGGTAGTGCAAGGAAACAGACGAAAAAATGGCCCAACCCACCCACATACACATGTATATACATACACGTCCACACACGCAAATATACATACCTATACATCTCAATGTACTCATATATATACACACACAGACATATACATATATACACATGTACATAATTCATACTGTCTGCCTTTATTCATTCCCATCGCCACCTTGCCACGCATGGAATAACAACCCCCTCCCCCCTCATGTGTGCGAGGTAGCGCTAGGAAAAGACAACAAAGGCCCCATTTGTTCACACTCAGTCTCTAGCTGTCATGTAATAATGCACCGAAACCACAGCTCCCTTTCCACATCCAGGCCCCACAGAGCTTTCCATGGTTTACCCCAGACGCTTCACATGCCCTGGTTCAATCCATTGACAGCACGTCGACCCCGGTATACCACATCGATCCAATTCACTCTATTCCTTGCACGCCTTTCACCCTCCTGCATGTTCAGGCCCCGATCACTCAAAATCTTTTTCACTCCATCTTTCCACCTCCAATTTGGTCTCCCACTTCTCCTTGTTCCCTCCACCTTTGACACATATATCCTCTTGGTCAATCTTTCCTCACTCATTCTCTCCATGTGGCCAAACCATTTCAAAACACCCTCTTCTGCTCTCTCAACCCCACTCTTTTTATTTCCACGCATCTCTCTTACCCTATTATTACTTACTTGATCAAACCGCCTCACACCACATATTGTCCTCAAACATCTCATTTCCAGCACATCCACCCTCCTGCACATAACTCTATCCATAGCCCACGCCTCGCAACCATACAACATTGTTGGAACAACTACTACTTCAAACATACCCATTTTTGCTTTCCGAGATAATGTTCTCGACTTCCAAACATTCTTCAAGGCTCCCAGAATTTTCACCCCCTCCCCCACCCTATGATTCACTTCCGCTTTCATGGTTCCATCCACTGCCAGATCCACTCCCAGATGTCTAAAACACTTTACTTCCTCTAGTTTTTCTCTATTCAAACTTACCTCCCAATTGACTTTACCCTCAACCATACTGTACCTAATAACCTTGCTCTTATTCACATTTACTCTTAACTTTCTTCTTTCACACACTTTACCAAACTCAGTCACCAGCCTCTGCAGTTTCTCACATGAATCATCCACCAGCGCTGTATCATCAGCGAACAACAACTGACTCACTTCCCAAGCTCTCTCATCCCCAACAGACTTCATACTTGCCCCTCTTTCCAAAACTCTTGCATTCACCTCCCTAACAACCCCATCCATAAACAAATTAAACAACCATGGAGACATCACACACCCCTGCTACAAACCTACATTCACTGAGCACCAATCTCTTTCCTCTCTTCCTATACGTACAAATGCCTTACATCCTCGATAAAAACTTTTCACTGCTTCTAACAACTTGCCTCCCACACCATATATTCTTAATACCTTCCACAGAGCATCTCTATTAACTCTAAAATATGCCTTCTCCAGATCCATAAATGCTACATACAAATCCATTTGCTTTTCTAAGTATTTCTCACATACATTCTTCAAAGCAAACACCTGATCCACACATCCTCTACCACTTCTAAAACCACACTGCTCTTCCCCAATCTGATGCTCTATATATGCTTTCACCCTCTCAATCAATAACCTCCCATATAATTTACCAGGAATACTCAACAAACTTATACTTAACTCTGTAATTTGAGCACTCACTCTTATCCCCTTTTCCTTTGTACAATGGCACTATGCAAGCATTCTGCCAATCCTCAGGCACCTCACCATGAATCATACATACATTAAATAACCTTACCAACCAGTCAACAATATAGTCACCCCCTTTTTTAATAAATTCCACTGCATTACCATCCAAACCTGCTGCCTTGCCGGCTCTCATCTTCCGCAAAGCTTTTACTACCTCTTCTCTGTTTACCAAATCATTTTCCCTAACCCTCTCACTTTGCACACCACCTCGACCAAAACACCCTGTATCTGCCACTCTATCATCAAACACATTCAACAAACCTTCAAAATACTCACTCCATCTCCTTCTCACATAACCACTACTTGTTTTCACCTCCCCATTAGCCCCCTTCACTGAAATTCCCATTTGTTCCCTTGTCTTACGCACTTTATTTACCTCCTTCCGAAACATCTTTTTATTCTCCCTAAAATTTAATGATACTCTCTCACCCCAACTCTCATTTGCCCTCTTTTTCACCTCTTGCACCTTTCTCTTGACCTCCTGTCTCTTTCTTTTATACATCTCCCACTCATTTGCATTTTTTCCCTGCAAAAATCGTCCAAATGCCTCTCTCTTCTCTTTCACTAATAATCTTACTGCAAATGACTGGGAGATTTATAAAAGAAAGAGGCAGGAGGTCAAGAGAAAGGTGCAAGAGGTGAAAAAGAGGGCAAATGAGACTTGGGGTAAGAGAGTATCATTAGATTTTAGGGAGAATAAAAAGACATTTTAGAAGGAGGTGAATAAAGTGCGTAAGACAAGGGAACAAATGGGAACATCAGTGAAGGGGGCTAATGGGGAGGTGATAACAAGTAGTGGTGATGTGAGAAGGAGATGGAGTGAGTATTTTGAAGGTTTGCTAAATGTGTTTGATGATAGAGTGGCAGATATAGGGTGTTTTGGTCGAGGTGGTGTGCAAAGTGAGAGGGTTAGGGAGAATAATTTGGTAAACAGAGAAGAGGTAGTAAAAGCTTTGCGGAAGATGAAAGCTGGCAAGACAGCGGGTTTGGATGGTATTGCAGTGGAATTTATTGAAAAAGTGGGTGACTGTGTTGTTGACTGGTTGGTAAGGTTATTTAATGTATGTATGACTCATGGTGAGGTGCCCGAGGACTGGCGAAATGCTTGCATAGTGCCATTGTACAAAGGCAAGGGGGATAAGAGCGAGTGCTCAAATTATAGAGGTATAAGTTTGTTGAGTATTCCTGGGAAATTATAAGGAGGGTATTGATTGAGAGGGTGAAGGCATGTACAAAGCATCAGATTGGGGAAGAGCAGTGTGGTTTCAGAAGTGGTAGAGGATGTGTAGATCAGGTGTTTGCTTTGAAGAATGTATATGAGAAATACTTAGAAAAGCAAATGGATGTGTATGTAGCATTTATGGATCTGGAGAAGGCATATTACAGAGTTGATAGAGATGCTCTGTAGAAGGTATTAAGAATATATGCTGTGGGAGGTAAGTTGTTAGAAGCAGTGAAAAGTTTTTATCGAGGATGTAAGGCATGTGTAGGAGTAGGAAGAGAGGAAAGTGATTGGTTCTCAGTGAATGTTGGTTTGTGGCAGGGTAGTGTGATGTCTCCATGGTTGTTTAATTTGTATATGGATGGGGTTGTTAGGGAGGTGAATGCAAGAGTTTTGGAAAGGGGCAAGTATGCAGTCTGTTGTGGACGAGAGAGCTTGGGAAGTGAGTCAGTTGTTGTTCGCTGATGATACAGCACTGGTGGCTGATTCATGTGAGAAACTGCAGAAGCTGGTGACTGAGTTTGGTAAAGTGTGTGAAAGAAGAAAGCTGAGAGTAAATGTGAATAAAAGCAAGGTTATTAGGTACAGTAGGGTTGAGGGACAAGTCAATTGGGAGGTAAGTCTGATTGTAGAAAAACTGGAGGAAGTGAAGTGTTTTAGATATCTGCGAGTGGATTTGGCAGGGGATGGAACCATGTAAGCAGAAGTGAATCATATGGTGGGAGAGGGGGAGAAAGTTCTGGGAGGGTTGAAAAATGTGTGGAAGTCGAGAACGTTATCTCGGAAAGCAAAAATGGGTATATTTGAAGGAATAGTGGTTCCAACAATGTTGTATGGTTGCGAGGCGTGGGCTATGGATAGAGTTGTGCGCAGGAGGATGGATGTGCTGGAAATGAGATGTTTGAAGACAATGTGTGGTGTGAGGTGGTTTGATCGAGTAAGGAACGTAAGGGTAAGAGAGATGTGTGGAAATAAAAAGAGCGTGGTTGAGAGAGCAGAAGAGGGTGTTTTGAAATGGTTTGGGCACATGGAGAGAATGAGTGAGGAAAGATTGACCAAGAGGATATATGTGTCGGAGGTGGAGGGAACGAGGAGAAGAGGGAGACCAAATTGGAGGTGGAAAGATGGAGTGAAAAAGATTTGTGTGATCGGGGCCTGAACATGCAGGAGGGTGAAAGGAGGGCAAGGAATAGAGTGAATTGGATCGATGTGGTATACCGGGGTTTCCATGGTTTACCCCAGACGTTCACATGCCCGGGTTCAATCCATTGAAGCACGTCACCCCGGTATACCACATCGACCAATTACTCTATCCTTGCACCCTTTTCCCCCCTCCTGCATGTTCAGGCCCCGATCCCCAAAATCTTTTTCCCCTCCATCTTTTCCCCCTCCAATTTGGTCCCCATTCTCCTTGTTCCCTCCCCCTTTACCATATATCCTCTTGGTCAATCTTTCCTCACCATTCTCTCCATGGGGCCAAACCATTTCAAAAACCCCCCCCTTTTTTTGCTCTCTAACCCCACTTTTTTATTTCCACCATCTCCTTACCCTTTTTAAATTACTTGTTTTAAACCCCTCACACCACAATTGTCCTCAAACATCTCTTTTCCAACCCCCACCCCCCTGCCCCTAACTCTATAAGCCCCCCTGAACCATCCCAAAATTGTTGGAACAACTTCTTCAAACATACCCATTTTTGCTTTCCGAGATAATGTTCTCGACTCCAAACTTCTTCAAGGCTCCCCGATTTTTCCCCCCCCCCCCACCCCATGATTCACTTCCGCTTCATGGTTCCATCCCTGCCAGATCCACTCCCCGATTCTAAAACACTTTACTTCCCCATTTTTCCCATTCAAATTACCTCCCAATTGACTTTACCCTCAACCAACTGTACCCAATACCTTGCTCTTATTCACTTTACTCTTAACTTTCTTCTTTCACACACTTTTCCAAACCAGTCACCGCCTCTGCAGTTCTCCATGAATCACACCGCGCTGATCTCTGCGAACAACAACTGACCCTTCCCAAGCCTCTCTCCCCAACAGACTTCATACTTGCCCCTTTTCCCAAAAATCTTGCATTTACCTCCCTAACAACCCCCTCCATAAACAATTAAAAAACCTGGAGAAAACACACACCCCGCCAAAACCCACATTTACTGAAACCCCTCTTTTCCTCTCTTCCAACTACAAATGCCCTTACTCCTCGAAAAAACTTTTTCACTGCTTTAAAAACTTGCCTCCCACACCATATATTCTTTTAAAAACCTTCCACAGAAAAAATTTTTATTAAACCCAAAAATTTCCTTCTCCGATCCAAAATGCTACATACAAATCCATTTTCTTTTCTAAGATTTCTCAAATACATTTTCCCAAAACAACCCGACCACCATCCTCTACCATTTCCAACCGCCTTTCCCCAAATTATGGCCATAAATCTTTCCCCTCCAATAATAAATCCCATTTTTCCGGTTAAAAAATTTCTTTAATTTAATTTGGATCATCAAATTTTTTTTGTAAAAGACATGCAAGCATTCGCCCAACCTCAGGGGACCTCCCCCGAATCATAATACTTAAATAACCCTTTCCAACCAGTCAAAATAATCACCCCCTTTTTTAATAAATTTCCCTGCATTACCATCCAAAAACCCGCTGCCTGCCGGGTTATCTTCCGCAAAGCTTTTACTACCTCTTCTCTGTTTACCAAAACATTTTCCCTAACCCTCTCACTTTTTCACACCACCTCGACCAAAACCCCTTACTGCCACTCTATCATCAAACACATTCAACAAACCCTTTAAAATACTCACTCCATCTCCTTTACATAACATCTTTTTTCATCCCCCCTTTGCCCCTTCATGAAATTCCCCTTTTTCCCTGTCTTACCACTTTTTTACCTCCTTCCGAACATCTTTTTTTTTTCCCTAAAATTTAATGATATCTCTCACCCCAACTCTCATTTTTCCCCTTTTTCACCTCTTGCACCTTTCCTTGACCTCCTGTCTCTTTCTTTTATACATTCCCATCTTGCTTTTTTTTCCTGCAAAAAACGTCCAAATGCCCTTTTCTTTGATAGAGTGGCAGATATAGGGTGTTTTGGTCGAGGTGGTGTGCAAAGTGAGAGGGTTAGGGAAAATGATTTGGTAAACAGAGAAGAGGTAGTAAAAGCTTTGCGGAAGATGAAAGCCGGCAAGGCAGCAGGTTTGGATGGTATTGCAGTGGAATTTATTAAAAAAGGGGGTGACTGTATTATTGACTGGTTGGTGAGGTTATTTAATGTATGTATGACTCATGGTGAGGTGCCTGAGGATTGGCGGAATGCGTGCATAGTGCCATTGTACAAAGGCAAAGGGGATAAGAGTGAATGCTCAAATTTCAGAGGTGTAAGTTTGTTGAGTATTCCTGGTAAATTATATGGGAGGGTATTGATTGAGAGGGTGAAGGCATGTACAGAGCATCAGATTGGGGAAGAGCAGTGTGGTTTCAGAAGTGGTAGAGGATGTGTGGATCAGGTGTTTGCTTTGAAGAATGTATGTGAGAAATACTTAGAAAAGCAAATGGATTTGTATGTAGCATTTATGGATCTGGAGAAGACATATGGTAGAGTTGATAGAGATGCTCTGTGGAAGGTATTAAGAATATATGGTGTGGGAGGCAAGTTGTTAGAAGCAGTGAAAAGTTTTTATCGAGGATGTAAGGCATGTGTACGTGTAGGAAGAGACGAAAGTGATTCTTTCTCAGTGAATGTAGGTTTGCGGCCGGGGTGTGTGATGTCTCCATGGTTATTTAATTTGTTTATGGATGGGGTTGTTAGGGAGGTGAATGCAAGAGTTTTGGAAAGAGGGGCAAATATGAAGTCTGTTGGGGATGAGAGAGCTTGGGAAGTGAGTCAGTTGTTGTTCGCTGATGATACAGCGCTGGTGGCTGATTCATGTGAGAAACTGCAGAAGCTGGTGACTGAGTTTGGTAAAGTGTGTGAAAGAAGAAAGTTAAGAGTAAATGTGAATAAGAGCAAGGTTATTAGGTACAGTAGGGTTGAGGGTCAAGTCAATTGGGAGGTAAGTTTGAATGGAGCAGAACTGGAGGAAGTAAAGTGTTTTAGATGTCTGGGAGTGGATCTGGCAGCGGATAGAACCATGGAAGCAGAAGTGGATCATAGGGTGGGGGAGGGGGCGAAAATCCTGGGAGCCTTGAAGAATGTGTGGAAGTCGAGAACATTATCTCGGAAAGCAAAAATGGGTATGTTTGAAGGAATAGTGGTTCCAACAATGTTGTATGGTTGCGAGGCGTGGGCTATGGATAGAGTTGTGCGCAGGAGAGTGGATGTGCTGGAAATGAGATGTTTGAGGACAATGTGTGGTGTGAGGTGGTTTGATCGAGTAAGTAACGTAAGGGTAAGAGAGATGTGTGGAAATAAAAAGAGCGTGGTTGAGAGAGCAGAAGAGGGTGTTTTGAAATGGTTTGGGCACATGGAGAGAATGAGTGAGGAAAGATTGACCAAGAGGATATATGTGTCGGAGGTGGAGGGAACGAGGAGAAGTGGGAGACCAAATTGGAGGTGGAAAGATGGAGTGAAAAAGATTTTGTGTGATCGGGGCCTGAACATGCAGGAGGGTGAAAGGAGGGCAAGGAATAGAGTGAATTGGATCGATGTGGTATACCGGGGTTGACATGCTGTCATATATATATATATATATATTTATTATTTATTTTGCTTTGTTGCTGTCTCCCGCGTTTGCGAGGTAGCGCAATGGGAAACAAATATATATATATATATATATATATATATATATATATATATATATATATATATTATCCCTGGGGAAGGGGAGGGAGCAGGGGGGGCTGGAAATCCTCCTCTCGGTTTTTTTTTCCAAAAGAGGAAACAGGGAAGAGGGCTAAGTGAGGGTACTCCCTCAAAGGCTCAGTCGTCTTTTTCTTAACCTTGCTAACGCGGGAAATGGCAAATAGTATGAAAAACAAAAATATATATATTATTTTATTTATTTATTTTGCTTTATCGCTGTTGTCCGCATTAGCGAGGTAGTGCAAGGAAACAGACGAAAAAATGGCCCAACCCACCCACATACACATGTATATACATACACGTCCACACACGCAAATATACATACCTATACATCTCAATGTACTCATATATATACACACACAGACATATACATATATACACATGTACATAATTCATACTGTCTGCCTTTATTCATTCCCATCGCCACCTTGCCACGCATGGAATAACAACCCCCTCCCCCCTCATGTGTGCGAGGTAGCGCTAGGAAAAGACAACAAAGGCCCCATTTGTTCACACTCAGTCTCTAGCTGTCATGTAATAATGCACCGAAACCACAGCTCCCTTTCCACATCCAGGCCCCACAGAGCTTTCCATGGTTTACCCCAGACGCTTCACATGCCCTGGTTCAATCCATTGACAGCACGTCGACCCCGGTATACCACATCGATCCAATTCACTCTATTCCTTGCACGCCTTTCACCCTCCTGCATGTTCAGGCCCCGATCACTCAAAATCTTTTTCACTCCATCTTTCCACCTCCAATTTGGTCTCCCACTTCTCCTTGTTCCCTCCACCTTTGACACATATATCCTCTTGGTCAATCTTTCCTCACTCATTCTCTCCATGTGGCCAAACCATTTCAAAACACCCTCTTCTGCTCTCTCAACCCCACTCTTTTTATTTCCACGCATCTCTCTTACCCTATTATTACTTACTTGATCAAACCGCCTCACACCACATATTGTCCTCAAACATCTCATTTCCAGCACATCCACCCTCCTGCACATAACTCTATCCATAGCCCACGCCTCGCAACCATACAACATTGTTGGAACAACTACTACTTCAAACATACCCATTTTTGCTTTCCGAGATAATGTTCTCGACTTCCAAACATTCTTCAAGGCTCCCAGAATTTTCACCCCCTCCCCCACCCTATGATTCACTTCCGCTTTCATGGTTCCATCCACTGCCAGATCCACTCCCAGATGTCTAAAACACTTTACTTCCTCTAGTTTTTCTCTATTCAAACTTACCTCCCAATTGACTTTACCCTCAACCATACTGTACCTAATAACCTTGCTCTTATTCACATTTACTCTTAACTTTCTTCTTTCACACACTTTACCAAACTCAGTCACCAGCCTCTGCAGTTTCTCACATGAATCATCCACCAGCGCTGTATCATCAGCGAACAACAACTGACTCACTTCCCAAGCTCTCTCATCCCCAACAGACTTCATACTTGCCCCTCTTTCCAAAACTCTTGCATTCACCTCCCTAACAACCCCATCCATAAACAAATTAAACAACCATGGAGACATCACACACCCCTGCTACAAACCTACATTCACTGAGCACCAATCTCTTTCCTCTCTTCCTATACGTACAAATGCCTTACATCCTCGATAAAAACTTTTCACTGCTTCTAACAACTTGCCTCCCACACCATATATTCTTAATACCTTCCACAGAGCATCTCTATTAACTCTAAAATATGCCTTCTCCAGATCCATAAATGCTACATACAAATCCATTTGCTTTTCTAAGTATTTCTCACATACATTCTTCAAAGCAAACACCTGATCCACACATCCTCTACCACTTCTAAAACCACACTGCTCTTCCCCAATCTGATGCTCTATATATGCTTTCACCCTCTCAATCAATAACCTCCCATATAATTTACCAGGAATACTCAACAAACTTATACTTAACTCTGTAATTTGAGCACTCACTCTTATCCCCTTTTCCTTTGTACAATGGCACTATGCAAGCATTCTGCCAATCCTCAGGCACCTCACCATGAATCATACATACATTAAATAACCTTACCAACCAGTCAACAATATAGTCACCCCCTTTTTTAATAAATTCCACTGCATTACCATCCAAACCTGCTGCCTTGCCGGCTCTCATCTTCCGCAAAGCTTTTACTACCTCTTCTCTGTTTACCAAATCATTTTCCCTAACCCTCTCACTTTGCACACCACCTCGACCAAAACACCCTGTATCTGCCACTCTATCATCAAACACATTCAACAAACCTTCAAAATACTCACTCCATCTCCTTCTCACATAACCACTACTTGTTTTCACCTCCCCATTAGCCCCCTTCACTGAAATTCCCATTTGTTCCCTTGTCTTACGCACTTTATTTACCTCCTTCCGAAACATCTTTTTATTCTCCCTAAAATTTAATGATACTCTCTCACCCCAACTCTCATTTGCCCTCTTTTTCACCTCTTGCACCTTTCTCTTGACCTCCTGTCTCTTTCTTTTATACATCTCCCACTCATTTGCATTTTTTCCCTGCAAAAATCGTCCAAATGCCTCTCTCTTCTCTTTCACTAATAATCTTACTGCAAATGACTGGGAGATTTATAAAAGAAAGAGGCAGGAGGTCAAGAGAAAGGTGCAAGAGGTGAAAAAGAGGGCAAATGAGACTTGGGGTAAGAGAGTATCATTAGATTTTAGGGAGAATAAAAAGACATTTTAGAAGGAGGTGAATAAAGTGCGTAAGACAAGGGAACAAATGGGAACATCAGTGAAGGGGGCTAATGGGGAGGTGATAACAAGTAGTGGTGATGTGAGAAGGAGATGGAGTGAGTATTTTGAAGGTTTGCTAAATGTGTTTGATGATAGAGTGGCAGATATAGGGTGTTTTGGTCGAGGTGGTGTGCAAAGTGAGAGGGTTAGGGAGAATAATTTGGTAAACAGAGAAGAGGTAGTAAAAGCTTTGCGGAAGATGAAAGCTGGCAAGACAGCGGGTTTGGATGGTATTGCAGTGGAATTTATTGAAAAAGTGGGTGACTGTGTTGTTGACTGGTTGGTAAGGTTATTTAATGTATGTATGACTCATGGTGAGGTGCCCGAGGACTGGCGAAATGCTTGCATAGTGCCATTGTACAAAGGCAAGGGGGATAAGAGCGAGTGCTCAAATTATAGAGGTATAAGTTTGTTGAGTATTCCTGGGAAATTATAAGGAGGGTATTGATTGAGAGGGTGAAGGCATGTACAAAGCATCAGATTGGGGAAGAGCAGTGTGGTTTCAGAAGTGGTAGAGGATGTGTAGATCAGGTGTTTGCTTTGAAGAATGTATATGAGAAATACTTAGAAAAGCAAATGGATGTGTATGTAGCATTTATGGATCTGGAGAAGGCATATTACAGAGTTGATAGAGATGCTCTGTAGAAGGTATTAAGAATATATGCTGTGGGAGGTAAGTTGTTAGAAGCAGTGAAAAGTTTTTATCGAGGATGTAAGGCATGTGTAGGAGTAGGAAGAGAGGAAAGTGATTGGTTCTCAGTGAATGTTGGTTTGTGGCAGGGTAGTGTGATGTCTCCATGGTTGTTTAATTTGTATATGGATGGGGTTGTTAGGGAGGTGAATGCAAGAGTTTTGGAAAGGGGCAAGTATGCAGTCTGTTGTGGACGAGAGAGCTTGGGAAGTGAGTCAGTTGTTGTTCGCTGATGATACAGCACTGGTGGCTGATTCATGTGAGAAACTGCAGAAGCTGGTGACTGAGTTTGGTAAAGTGTGTGAAAGAAGAAAGCTGAGAGTAAATGTGAATAAAAGCAAGGTTATTAGGTACAGTAGGGTTGAGGGACAAGTCAATTGGGAGGTAAGTCTGATTGTAGAAAAACTGGAGGAAGTGAAGTGTTTTAGATATCTGCGAGTGGATTTGGCAGGGGATGGAACCATGTAAGCAGAAGTGAATCATATGGTGGGAGAGGGGGAGAAAGTTCTGGGAGGGTTGAAAAATGTGTGGAAGTCGAGAACGTTATCTCGGAAAGCAAAAATGGGTATATTTGAAGGAATAGTGGTTCCAACAATGTTGTATGGTTGCGAGGCGTGGGCTATGGATAGAGTTGTGCGCAGGAGGATGGATGTGCTGGAAATGAGATGTTTGAAGACAATGTGTGGTGTGAGGTGGTTTGATCGAGTAAGGAACGTAAGGGTAAGAGAGATGTGTGGAAATAAAAAGAGCGTGGTTGAGAGAGCAGAAGAGGGTGTTTTGAAATGGTTTGGGCACATGGAGAGAATGAGTGAGGAAAGATTGACCAAGAGGATATATGTGTCGGAGGTGGAGGGAACGAGGAGAAGAGGGAGACCAAATTGGAGGTGGAAAGATGGAGTGAAAAAGATTTGTGTGATCGGGGCCTGAACATGCAGGAGGGTGAAAGGAGGGCAAGGAATAGAGTGAATTGGATCGATGTGGTATACCGGGGTTGACGTGCTGTCAGTGGATTAAATCGGGGCATGTGAAGCGTCTGGGGTAAACCATGGAAAGCTGTGTAGGTATGTATATTTGCGTGTGTGGACGTATGTATATACATGTGTATGGGGGGGTGGGTTGGGCCATTTCTTTCGTCTGTTTCCTTGCGCTACCTCGCAAATGCGGGAGACAGCGACAAAGCAAAAAAAAAAAAAAAAGCATATATGTATATGTCTGTTTGTGTATATATATGTATACGTTGAGATTTATAGGTATGTATATGTGCGTGTATGGACATGTATGTATATACATGTGTATGTGGATGGGTTGGGCCATTCTTTCGTCTGTCTCCTTGTGCTTCTTCACTAACGCGGGAGACAGCGACAAAATATAATATAATATGTAATTCTTTCTTTCATACTATTTGCCATTTCCCGCTTTAACGAAGTAGTGTTAAGAATAGAGGACTGGGCCTTTGAGGGAATATCCTCACCTGGCCCCCTTCTCTGTTCCTTCTTTTGGAAAATTAAAAAGAAAAATGAGAGGGGAGGATTTCCAGCCCCCCCTCTCCCTTCCCATTTAGTCACCTTCTACAACATGCAGGGAATACTCAGAAAGTATTCTTTCTCCCCAATCCCCAGGGATAATAATATATGATAATAATATATGATATATGATAGACATAGGGACCTATGGTAGGCAGGAGGAATTCTTCCAATGCACCCAGTACCAACCCCAATGTGTATTTTTTTTTTTGTCTTTAATTTCTGTTATTCTGCTGAAGTACATAGCTGTGTTACTGTTTTAGAAATGATGGTTAGTTGCTTCTCTTTTGTGTTCATTTACAGAACATTTATGCCATAGGAGTGAAAACTTTTATTCCATTCTTTTTTGTTTCCCATTTTGATAAGGTAGCTCCAAGAGGAGACAAAGAACAGTTTCATTTCTTTATATCCAATCTCTAGCTGTCATATTGAATGCATCAAAGCCAGAGCTCTCATCCACAGGCAAGCCCTATTGACCATTCCATGGTTTCCCCAGACCCATCATATACCCTGTTTTACTCCATGGGCAGCATGTCATCTCCTGTGTACCACATCACCCATTACTTGCTTCATCCCATGTATGCCTTTCATCCACCTGAATGTTCAGGCCCCATTAACTCAAATCCTCCTTCCATCTCCTTCGTCTTCTTTTGCTCCTTGTTCCTTCCACTTCTAACACGTATATCATCTTATTTAGTCTCTCTTCACTTATCCTATGTTTATGACCAAACCATTTCAGTACACCCTGGTCGGCAAATCACAATCATACTCTGCAAACTAAAACATCTACCTCTTACCTTGTCATTCCACTTCCACATATGACCAACCTTAAACTGTATTTTGTCTTCTGGCACTTCGTTTCCAAATGTATTTCTGTATATATTTTTGCATATATATATATATATATATATATATATATATATATATATATATATATATATATATATATATATATATATATCCTTCCTTCCTTCTTTTGGAAAAAAAAAAAAAAAAAAAAAACGAGAGGGGAGGATTTCCAGCCCCCCGCTCCCTTCCCTTTTAGTCGCCTTCTACGACACGCAGGGAATACGTGGGAGGTATTCTTTCTCCCCTATCCCCAGGGAATATATATATGTATATATATGGTAAAGTGTTTGAAAGAAAAAAGTTGAGAGTAAATGTGAATAAGAGCAAGGTTATTAGGTACAGTAGGGTTGAGGATCAAGTCGATTGGGAGGTAAGTTTGAATGGAGAAAAACTAGAGGAAGTGAAGTGTTTTAGATATCTGGGAGTGGATTTGGCAGCGGATGGAACCATGGAAGTGGAAGTGAATCATAGGGTGGGGGAGGGGGCAAAAGTTCTGGGAGCCTTGAAGAATGTGTAGAAGTCGAGAACATTATCTCGGAAAGCAAAAATGGGTATGTTTGCAGGAATAGTGGTTCCAACAATGTTGTATGGTTGCGAGGCATGGGCTATGGATAGAGTTGTGCACAGGAGGGTGGATGTGCTGGAAATGAGATGTTTGAGGACAATATGTGGTGTGAGGTGGTTTGATCAAGTAAGTAATAATAGGGTAAGAGAGATGTGTGGTAATAAAAAGAGTGTGGTTGAGAGAGCAGAAGAGGTGTTTTGAAATGGTTTGGTCATATGGAGAGAATGAGTGAGGAAATATTGACAAAGAGAATATATGTGTCAGAGGTGGAAGGAACGAGGAGAAGTGGGAGACCAAATTGGAAGTGGAAAGATGGAGTGAAAAAGATTTTGAGTGATCGGGGCCTGAACATGCAGGAGGGTGAAAGGTGTGCAAGGAATAGAGTGAATTGGAACAATGTGGTATACCAGGGTCGATGTGCTGTCAATGGATTGAACCAGGGCATGTGAAGCATCTGGGGTAAACCATGGAAAGTTCTGTGGAGCCTGGATGTGGAAAGGGAGCTGTGGTTTCAGTGCATTATTACATGACAGCTAGAGACTGAGTGTGAACGAATGTTGCCTTTGTTGTCTTTTCCTAGCGCTACCTCGCACACTTGATGGGGGAGCGGGTTGTTATTTCATGTGTGACGAGGTGGCGATGGGAATGAATAAAGGTAGACTGTATGAATTATGTACATGTGTATATATGTATAAGTCTGTGTGTGTATATATATGTATACATTGAGATGTATAGATATGTATATTTTGCGTGTGTGGACGTGTATGTATATACATGTGTATGTGGGTGGGTTGGGCCATATATATATATATATATATATATATATATATATATATATATATATATATATATATATATATATTTTTTTTATACTTTGTCGCTGTCTCCCGCGTTTGCGAGGTAGCGCAAGGAAACAGACGAAAGAAATGGCCCAACCCCCCCCCATACACATGTATATACATACGTCCACACACGCAAATATACATACCTACACAGCTTTCCATGGTTTACCCCAGACGCTTCACATGCCTTGATTCAATCCACTGACAGCACGTCAACCCCGGTATACCACAACGATCCAATTCACTCTATTCCTTGCCCTCCTTTCACTGTCCTGCATGTTCAGGCCCCGATCACACAAAATCTTTTTCACTCCATCTTTCCACCTCCAATTTGGTCTCCCACTTCTTGTTCCCTCCACCTCCGACACATATATCCTCTTGGTCAATCTTTCCTCACTCATTCTCTCCATGTGCCCAAACCATTTCAAACACCCTCTTCTGCTCTCTCAACCACTCTCTTTTTATTTCCACACATCTCTCTTACCCTTACGTTACTTACTCGATCAAACCACCTCACACCACACATTGTCCTCAAACATCTCATTTCCAGCACATCCATCCTCCTGCGCACAACTCTATCCATAGCCCACGCCTCACAACCATGCAACATTGTTGGAACCACTAGTCCTTCAAACATACCCATTTTTGCTTTCCGAGATAATGTTCTCGACTTCCACACATTCTTCAAGGCTCCCAGGATTTTCGCCCCCTCCTCCACCCTATGATCCACTTCCGCTTCCATGGTTCCATCCGCTGCCAGATCCACTCCCAGATATCTAAAACACTTTACTTCTGCCAGTTTTTCTCCATTCAAACTTACCTCCCAATTGACTTGACCCTCAACCCTACTGTACCTAATAACCTTGCTCTTATTCACATTTACTCTTAACTTTCTTCTTTCACACACTTTACCAAACTCAGTCACCAGCTTCTGCAGTTTCTCACATGAATCAGCCACCAGCGCTGTATCATCAGCGAACAACAACTGACTCACTTCCCAAGCTCTCTCATCCCCAACAGACTTCATACTTGCCCCTCTTTCCAAAACTCTTGCATTCACCTCCCTAACAACCCCATCCATAAACAAATTAAACAACCATGGAGACATCACACACCCCTGCCGCAAACCTACATTCACTGAGAACCAATCACTTTCCTCTCTTCCTACACATACACATGCCTTACATCCTCGATAAAAACTTTTCACTGCTTCTAACAACTTGCCTCCCACACCATATATTCTTAATACCTTCCACAGAGCATCTCTATCAACTCTATCATATGCCTTCTCCAGATCCATAAATGCTACATACAAATCCATTTGCTTTTCTAAGTATTTCTCACATACATTCTTCAAAGCAAACACCTGATCCACACATCCTCTACCACTTCTGAAACCACACTGCTCTTCCCCAATCTGATGCTCTGTACATGCCTGTACATATATATATACATATATATATATATATATATATATATATATATATATATATATATATATATATATATATATATATATTATTTGTATCTAATTATCTTAGGACTAACTTCTAGGAAAGATCAATTTTTATGAAAGAACCTCTTTCTAAAGGCTCCAACAACCCAGGGTTGCCCTGCTTTCATTGCAGGATAATGTAGATACCTTTTTAAAGAGAAGTTCTCTTAGGAGACTATGTTCCCAGTCATACAACCTCATCAAAGGTGACTTTTCCCTTGTGGTGTAGCCTCTTGCAGGCTGAGCCTGGTAACACCTTATACATAAGTTTTTTCATATTTGTTCACTGTTTTCCAGGTAGTAATTTGTAATGCACCAAAACCTTATCCCTCGATGCACACCCAAGGCCCATAGATCTTTCCATGTTTTCTCTGACCCCTTCATGTGCCCTTTTTCTTGCCATTAACAGCAGATATCCCCTCCTGCATGTTCAGGTCCCATTCAGTCAATGCATCTTTCACTCCATCCTTCCATCTTGTCTTTGGTCTCCCCCTTCTCCTCATTTCCTTTACTTCTGACACATAAACCCTCTCAGTAAGTCTCTCTCCAGTCATCCTTTATATATGTCCAAAGTATTTCAGTACATCCTCTTCAGCTCTCACAGACATACTCTTCTTCCGATGACATCTGTTAATTTTTACTTGATCAACCCTTTTCACACCACATGTTATCTTCAAGGATTTTATTTCCAACACATACATACTCTTCTATACTTTTTTATTTAAGAGCCAATGCCTTGCATCCATATGCCAGTGTTAGGACTACTATGGCTTCAAACAAGCCCATCTTTGCCCTTGTAGATAGTGACCTCTCTGTCCTCATATCTTTCAGTGCATCTGGGACCTCACTCCCTTCACTCACCTTATGGCTTGTTGCAGCTCCCATGCTTCCATTTGCTGTCATGTCCATTCTGATTTATCAAAAACACTCCATTTTCTCCAGATACTCTCCATTGAGACTCATACTCCAGCTTACTTGTCTCCCTTCAGTGCTACACTTAATTTATTTACTTTTATTTACATTAATTTGCAGTGTTCTCCTCTGACATGTTCATGAAAATTCAGACACCAGTTACTGCTTTTCCCACTCAAGTTTGCCATCAGGGGTACATCATCAGCAAACAGCAACTGGCTCACCTCTCAGGCCTCTCCCTCCCCAACAGACTGGAAACCTACCCCCTCAAACCCCATGGCCTATTTGCATTCTAAGTACTTGCTGATATCTTGAACTGCTGACTACACAATGTCTTGATACTTGCCTTCATGATACCAATCCTTAAACCCCCCAAAACACACAGCTCCTCCTCTTTCTCCTCCTCCTCCTCCTCCTATCACACAGTATCACTTCTGTCCTCAGTATCCAGCATCTGTGTAAAGATTATCCACATCAGAATAGAAAAAATAAAACACCCACATAGCATAGCTTCAGACCTAAACACTCCATGACCACACTGCAGACTGATCTCATGCATGTCTCAGATAGATTCATCCAACTACAACCCCCATCCTCCCGCATAGTCCTATTGGCATTAGATATCAGCAAAGCATAGTTCCATAAGAAGCAGCTCTTTCTCCACCACTTTCCACTCTCCTGCTTGACCTCCTATTACTTTTAGCAGATGTCAACATGAAAGTCCTTTCTTTTGCAGACATCCTCACAGTCACATTACAACACTATCTCACCCAGAACAGAATGTTCACATCTCCACAAAAGTCTTTAATCACTTTTAACCCCCAAAAGGCGTGAATCCAGCTCACACCTTCCAGTTACATTGAATGGACAGTCTTTCCCATTGAACAAAACAACTATTCTAGGCATCACATACAACACACACATGACATTCACTCCCCACACAAATAACATAGACATAAAAGTGACACAAATGCTATCCCTTCAGAACATTACCAGCACCAGAATTAGACAAGAAATAGAACTCCTCAATATCTTATATAGACAGTTCTTCTGCTCCACTTTAAACTATGCCTCATCTGCCTTGTTTTCCACCCTCTCAAAAGCAAATATAACAAAGCTGCAGACCACACAAAATAGTGCTCTCAGAACAATCAATGGCAACCCAGCAGCCACAAACATTCAACACTTTCACAGTGAAACAAAGATCTTTCCAATACAGAACCACCTTAACATGTTCAGCACCCAGTTCAATGCATCAGCACTAGACCCCTCCCACCCATACTACTTTATAACTAACCACCAACCCCCTTACACTTCAGTAACCTCTACTCAGACCCTCCTCCCCCAAATGAATATAACAAATCCCAAAACACATACACACTGAAATAGCCCAACAAGCACTGACCTCCCAACTCAGTTGTAAACTCAAACTTATCAGAAATACACCCATCAGAAACCACTCTCATCAGACAGACATGAATCATACACTCCCACATACGCTCCGGACATCACCCATCTCTACAGTTCTATAAGCACCATTTCAACATATCCCAAACCATTCATGCCCACGTTGCATCTACCATAAAGAAGACATGGGGCACTTGCTACTCAGTTGCCCTGCACTCTTTGCATAGACACTCGCACAACATCACAGCTTTATGAGCTCTGGTCCTGACTGGTGGATGTTGCCAGCTTCCTGGGTGCTGCAGGAGCCTCTTTAGGATAAGGGGCTCCTGATGCAGGAAGGTAAGTTGTTAGAAGCAGTGAAAAATTTTCATCGAGGATGTAAGGCATGTGTATGTGTAGGAAGAGAGGAAAGTGATTGGTTCTCAGTGAATGTAGGTTTGCGGCAGGGGTGTGTGATGTTTCCATGGTTGTTTAATTTGTTTATGGATGGAGTTGTTAGGGAGGTGAATGCAAGAGTTTTGGAAAGAGGGGCAAGTATGCAGTCTGTTGGGGATGAGAGAGTTTGGGAAGTGAGTCAGTTGTTGTTTGTTGATGATACAGCGCTGGTGGCTGATTTGGGTGAGAAACTGCAGAAGCTGGTGACTGAGTTTGGTAAAGTGTGTGAAAGAAGAAAGTTAAGAGTAAATGTGAATAAGAGCAAGGTTATTAGGTACAGTAGGGTTGAGGGTCAAGTCAATTGGGAGGTAAGTTTGAATGGAGAAAAACTGGAGGAATTAAAGTGTTTTTAGAAATCTGGGAGTGGATCTGGCATTGGATGGAACCATGGAAGCGGAAGTGAATCATAGGGTGGGGGAGGGGGCGAAAATCCTGGGAGCCTTGAAGAATGTGTGGAAGTCGAGAACATTATCTCGGAAAGCAAAATGGGTGTGTTTGAAGGAATAGTGGTTCCAACAATGTTGTATGGTTGCGAGGCGTGGGCTATGGATAGAGTTGTGCGCAGGAGGGTGGATGTGCTGGAAATGAGATGTTTGAGGACAATATGTGGTGTGAGGTGGTTTGATTGAGTAGTAATGTAAGGGTAAGAGAGATGTGTGGAAATAAAAAGAGCGTGGTTGAGAGAGCAGAAGATGGTGTTTTGAAATGGTTTGGGCACATGGAGAGAATGAGTGAGGAAAGATTGACCAAGAGGATATATATGTGTCTGAAGTGGAGGGAACTAGGAGAAGTGGAAGACCAAATTGGAGGTGGAAAGATGGAGTGAAAAAGATTTTGTGTGATCGGGGCCTGAACATGCAGGAGGGTGAAAGGAGGGCAAGGAATAGAGTGAATTGGATCGATGTGGTATACCGGGGTTGACGTGCTGTCAGTGGATTGAATCAGGGCCTGTGAAGTGTCTGGGGTAAACCATGGAAAGCTGTGTAGATATGTATATTTGCGTGTGTGGATGTATGTATATACATGTGTATGGGGGTGAGTTGGGCCATTTCTTTCGTCTGTTTCCTTGCGCTACCTCGCAAACGCGGGAGACAGCGACAAAGTATAAAAAAAAAAAAAAAAAAAAAAAATATATAGAGAGAGAGAGAGAGAGAGAGAGAGAGAGAGAGAGAGAGAGAGTGGAAAGAGGACATTATCTGGGAGGGTGAAAATTGGAATGCTTGAGGGCAACATAGTCTCAACAATGTAATATGGATGCAAGGCATAGGTTATAGATGAGGTTGTGCAGAGGAGGGTAGATGTGTTAGAAATTAAGTGTTTGAGGACAAAGAGGACAATATGTGATGTGAAGTGGTTTGATCAAGTAAAAATGGATAAGGGAGAAGTGAGATATAAGAGTATTGTGTTTGAGAGTGGAAGAGAAGGTGCTGAAATGATTTGGACATATGGAGAGAATGAGTAAGGAGAGGTTGATGAAGAGGATATGTGTCAGAAGTGGAGAGGGCAAGGAGAAGAGAGACCAAATTAGAGGTGGAAGGATGAAGTGAAAAAGGTTTTGAGAGATTGAGGCTCAAACATGCAGTAACAGTGAAAAGCTTGCACAAGATAATGTGAATTGAAACAATGTGACTTACAGGGTTAAACATGATGTCATTTGACAAAACCAGGACATTTGAAGTGGTAAGGGGAACCGTGGAAAGGTCTGTGGAGCCTGGTAGTAGATAGGGGTCTATGGTTTCGGTGCATTGTATATGACAGTAAGGGAATGGTTATGAGGTAATGCAGCCTTTCTTCGTCAGTTTTTGGCATTAATTTGCTAATATGGGAAGTGGCAACTACATATGAAAAAAGTAGAACCTTCACCTCACCATGAGATATATGCACACATGAGGGGGGAGAGGGTTGTTATTTCATGTGTGGCAGGGTGGCGATGGGAATTGATAAGGGCAGACAGTATGAATTATGTACATGTGTATATATGTATATGTCTGTGTGTATATGTATGTATACGTTGAGATGTATAGGTATGTATACTTGCGTGTGTGGACGTGTATGTATATACATGTGTATGTGGGTGGGTTGGGCCTTTCTTTCGTTTGTTTTCTTGCGCTACCTCGCTAACGCGGGAGAGAGCGACAAAGCAAAATAAAGCAAAAGAATACTTCCTACGTATTCCCTGCATGTCGTAGAAGGCGACTAAAAGGGGAGGGAGTGGGTGGCTGGAAATCCTCCCATCTCTTTTTTTTTAATTTTCCAAAAGAAGGAACAGAGAAGAGGGCCAGGTGAGGATATTCCCTCAAAGGCCCAGTCCTTTGTTCTTAACGCTACCTCGCTGACGCTGGAATATATGGGGATAGGGGAGAAAGAATACTTCCCATGTATTCCCTGTGTGTCGTAGAAGGCGACTAAAAGGGGAGGGAGCGGGGGGCTGGAAATCCTCCCCCTCATTATTTTTTTTAATTTTCCAAAAGAAGGAACAGAGAAGGGGGCCAGGTGAGGATATTCCCTCAAAGGCCCAGTTCTCTGTTCTTACCGTTACCTCGCTAATGCGGGAAATGGCGAATAGTTTGAAAGAAAATATATATATATATATTTTTTTTTTTATTATACTTTGTCGCTGTCTCCCGCGTTTGCGAGGTAGCGCAAGGAAACAGACGAAAGAAATGGCCCAATCCCCCCCCATACACATGTATATACATACGTCCACACACGCAAATATACACACCTACACAGCTTTCCATGGTTTACCCCAGACGCTTCACATGCCTTGATTCAATCCACTGACAGCACGTCAACCCCGGTATACCACATCGCTCCAATTCACTCTATTCCTTGCCCTCCTTTCACCCTCCTGCATGTTCAGGCCCCGATCACACAAAATCTTTTTCACTCCATCTTTCCACCTCCAATTTGGTCTCCCTCTTCTCCTTGTTCCCTCCACCTCCGACACATATATCCTCTTGGTCAATCTTTCCTCACTCATCCTCTCCATGTGCCCAAACCACTTCAAAACACCCTCTTCTGCTCTCTCAACCACGCTCTTTTTATTTCCACACATCTCTCTTACCCTTACGTTACTCACTCGATCAAACCACCTCACACCACACATTGTCCTCAAACATCTCATTTCCAGCACATCCATCCTCCTGCGCACAACTCTATCCATAGCCCACGCCTCGCAACCATACAACATTGTTGGAACCACTATTCCTTCAAACATACCCATTTTTGCTTTCCGAGATAATGTTCTCGACTTCCACACATTCTTCAAGGCCCCCAGAATTTTCGCCCCCTCCCCCACCCTATGATCCACTTCCGCTTCCATGGTTCCATCCGCTGCCAGATCCACTCCCAGATATCTAAAACACTTCACTTCCTCCAGTTTTTCTCCATTCAAACTCACCTCCCAATTGACTTGACCCTCAACCCTACTGTACCTAATAACCTTGCTCTTATTCACATTTATATATATATATATATATATATATATATATATATTTTGCTATGAGTCCACGGGGAAAATGAAACATGATAAGTTCCCAAGTGCACTTTCGTGTAATAATCACATCATCAGGGGAGACACAAGAGAGAAATATAAGTCAGTTGATATACATCAAAGAGACAAAGCTAGGACGCCATTTGGTAAACGTGATTGTCCAAAACATACAATGAGCATTCATAAATATTCCAGCAAGACCTATAGTGAGTTCAGTAGGCTCCATCACATATAAATTGTCAAAATGGTTAGTTTCTTTATTAAGCCCTTTACTGGGTAAGGGATCAAATTTTTATATCATGAACAATGTAGATTTAGTCAACAAGCTAAGCACTATCAATGTTAATTTTAATTTCAGACTAGTTAGCTTTGATGTTCCCTCACTTTTCACTAAGTTCAGTTGATGACCTTTTAGAATATTTATTTGATGTCTTGGATGATATTCAATTACCTGTTTCAAAGTCTGTTTTCATTGAACTGATAAAATTGTGTATAAAAGACTGTGTATTTCAATTCAGTGGAGATTACTATGCTCAGAAATTTGGTATGGCAGTGGGTAACCCTCTTTCACCTATACTAAGTAATCTTTATATGGAATATTTTGAAACAAAATTACTAAAAGATATCTTACCTTCTAATGCACTTTGGTTTAGGTATGTAGATGATGTTCTTTGTGTTTGGCCAACAAATAAAGATTTACAAATATTTCTCCCCTTACTTAACAATTTAGTACCTTCCATCAAATTTACTGTTGAAATTGAAAATAATGGTATGTTACCATTTTTAGATTGCATGATTCATAGGCAAGGAAACAAGTTTAAGTTTAGCATATACAGAAAACCCACCAATGTATGCTTATATATCCATTATTACTCATCTCAACATGACAGAGTTGAATTATCATCATTTCAATCTATGTTCCTTAGGGCATTTGCAGTCCAGAGTTTATTGATGATGAGTTTGAGAAGATATATTCAATTGGATCTAAGTTAAAGTACCCTAGATCTTTCATTGATAAATCCCTTAAGTTAGCAAGGAAATCATTTTATAGAGTTGAGCCCAAACCTCCCATTGACACCAAGAATATTTTAGTTCTCCCTTTTAATAATAATTTCACTTTACTTCCCATGTTGCTTAAATCCTTTAATGTAAATGTTGCCGTTAGCAACAATAATACTATAAAGAATATCTTAATCAGGAATTCACCAGAAAATTCTCTTGGATGCATCTATAAAGTGCATTGTGGAAATTGTGATAAATTCTATGTTGGTCAGACTGGTAAGGGTCTTTCTGTTAGACTTAAGCAACATAAATATAGTATATGAACGGGACAAGAATCAAATGCCTTGTTTAATCACGTTAAAAACTATGATCATTGTATTGACTGGAGTAATGCCATCTCAGTTATTAACTCTAACTCTATTACCAAGAGAAATATCTTTGAATCGTCTATTATCAAGTACACAAAGAATTATAATCTTAATATTAGTGATGGTATATACAAATTAGATAACTTTATTGTTGATAAAATTTGTAAAATGATAAGTTTATGAACGCTCGTATGTTTTGGACAATCGCATGTTTACCAAATTGCGTCCTAGCTTCGTCTCTTTGATGTATATCAACTGACTTATATTTCTCTTTTGTGTCTCCCCTGATGATGTGATTATTATACGAAAGTGCACTTGGGAACTTATCGTGTTTCATTTTCCCCATGGACTCATAGGAATATCTTGATCACACTCAAAATTGTGATCCTTTCCAATATATATATATTTATTTATTTATTTATTTTACTTTGTCGCTGTCTCCTGCGTTAGCAAGGTAGTGCAAGGAGACAGACAAAAGAATGGCCCAACCCACCCACATACACATGTATATATATACATGTCCACTCTTGCAAACATACATACCTATACATCTCAAAGTATACATATATATATATATATACACACACAGACATATACATATATGCACATGTACATAATTCATACTGTCTGCCTTTATTCAGTCCCATCGCCACCCCGCCTCAGATGAAATAACAACCCCCTCCCCCCGCATGTGCACGAGGTAGCACTAGGAAAATAAAACAAAGGCCACATTTGTTCACACTCAGTCGCTAGCTGTCATGTATAATGCACCGAAACCACAGCTCCCTTTCCTATGAGTCCACTGGGACTCATAGGAATATATATATATATAGATGTACATTTTTTTTTTTTTTTCATACTATATGCCATCTCCCACGTTGGCGAGGTAGCTTTAAGAACAGAGGACTGAACCTTTGAGGGAGATCCTCACTTGGCCCCCTTCTCTGTTCCTCCTTTTGGAATATTAAAAATGAGGGGAGAGGATCTCCAGCCCACCGCTCCCTCCCCTTTTAGTCACCTTCTACAATACGCAGGGAATATTCTTTCTCCCCTATCCCCAGGGCTAATATATATATATATAATATATTCATTTGTAAGTGTGCGTGTGTGAAGATGGTACTGCACTTCACTTGTTTTTGGTTGTGCTGCAAATGTAAAGTTACCTTTAGTGAAGTTTCATCAGAGTACATTCTCATAGAAGAACTCACTCAAAATGAGTCCATTCTTTCCCTCTTACTGATTGTGGTGCAGCCTTGAAGCTGCAGGATCCTCTGGAGAAGGGGTCCTGGGATTGTATAACAGTGATAATTGTATATGAAAACTTTTATGCCTCATCCTAATAACCCCAAATTATCAGGTAATTGGGATACAAATATATAGCAGTTTTTCTGTGTGTAGATGAAACATTGGATGGACTTTCATCATGTTTGATGTAAATGAGATTTGTCACCTTTTTTCATAATAAATTCATAATTACAATCTTTCCATTCCTTGTCCTAAAAAAAACCTAAAAATTGATCCCAGTTACTCTATCTTATGGTATCTATACAGAGTCTTTTCATGTACCCTGTCAAGCAGCGCAGTGCATGCTGACTTGCCTTTTCCAGTGCAGTGTCTAATTCTAAAACATGTCATGCAGTATTTGTACTGTTCTCTCCTCTGTCAAGTAGCATAGTGCATTCTGAATGCCTTTGCATGTACAGTATCACCCTATAACATTTCAATCAGCATAGCATATGCTGACTTACTCTGGCCTATACAATGTCGAATCCTTTTACGAATCAAATATTGTTGATTTGGGTCCTCACCTGAATCATGTCAAGCCACACAACACATGCTGACTTGCCTTGGCTTATAGTGTTTATTTTTTTAACATCAGACATTGTCTCTCCAGTGTCCTCTTCTATTTCACATCAGTCACCATTATGTATACTGACTTGCGTGTTTTGTTAATCTTCTGATACATTGATAAACATTTTCAAAGAATGTTACTACATATATGTTTTTATGGATGTTTTACAAATACCTTTTCTTACCTCACCTTCCTGCCCTATGCCCCTTTGACTCACTCAATTTTTTTGCAGTGGGGGGATTTCATGGATTGTGTATTGGAGACATGTTTGGTCCTTTGTACAGTCCATGAACAGAAAACAGAATAATTGGAAGAAATAATGAGGACATTTCCCCTTGTATCAAAATTTGGCCTGAAGGAACTGATAAAAGAAATCTCATTCTGGATTTCTCTCATCTTTGAATATGATTGTAGGGTTGTGGTGATTGTTGCGCCACCTAAAGAGGACTGGATCATTTTTTGATGATAGAAGATTCACTTTAGATTGACTGAGGATCCAGGAGTTGCAAGCAAAGGTATTCAACTCCTGGCAGTCTTTCTACTTTGCCTTCCATGTTGATTAGCTGAAAAACTTTTGCATTTTTTGATACTCTTAGTCCGTATAGTGATTTTTCTAAGTATTAATCAGTTATGGAAGAGTTATCCTAGTGTTTTGCATTGGGTAAGGTATTGAGTGGTCCTTCGGAAAGTCAGGCCTACAGTCACATTAGTGGAAATGATGGTATGATCTACAGAGCTTGAGAAATCTTGTTTCTGAAGGATTTATTCTGATAATTATCACTGGTTGGAAGAGAACTCTAGTATAACCTCTCCTGGAAGTAGGAAGGTAACCCATGATGACTGTGGTATGGAAATGGGTCCTGAACCTCATGTCAGTGAAAATCCTAAGGTCTCTGATTTTAGTAAATCAAGCTGAGGAAATAATGCATGGCTTTCTGTATTTGAGCAATTTTAGGAAAATGTCAAATGGTTAGAATATCAAGATCAGTGAAAAGATAACATTCTAAAATTTGCAGCACTTTAAACTATGGTGGTATTACTTTTTGTAATAAAGCATCAGCAGTAAAATGTGCTGAAAAGATTGATAAAGATAGAATAGATAGTAAGTAGATATATATAGGCTAATTAGAAAATATTAAGACATTTGAGGGAAAAATAATACAGTATTTCAAGAGTATAATTTGCTGTATATGTTAATTTCAAAATGGTACCATACTATTAAGGAGGTAAACTTAATCAATGAAGAGAAATCCAGAGATCCTGAGAAGATGAAAGTAAAACAAATGAGTTGGGAGAATGTTATAATCAAAGCTAAAACCAACAAAAATGCAAAAAAATTACACTAATATGATACACCTCAAAATTATTGTCAAAGGTATCATTCATACTAGATACCTCAGTGAAAGAGATATATTTCATGCTGGATACTACAGAATGGAGATAAGGAAAACCTGAAAGACCTAAATCTAGATATCATCATTGTAAATGGAATAACAGAGTTGATGGCAAAAGAGTGAATTATAACATCTGATTGCACAAAAATCCCTGAAAAAGTAAATATTGGATGAAAAAATATTGAGGTCGTTTATCTTTTCTTCAGTTCATTGTTAAAAACATCGGCTACATGGGTGTGTGGAGAAATATAAGAATAATCATAGGAAATTTAAGGTTTATGGGGAATCCTTTGAGACATTCCCTTTATTTCAAAAGCAATGAAATTTTGGAATTGTGGAGATAAACATAAATTCAATTTAGATTTTTTTTATTAAGTCTGAAAGAGAAAAGCTGACTCTAACTTCTTTATGCATTTAAAAGATTATAGAAACAAGAAGGGATTTAAAATGAGCTCTTTTGCTGATGCACTAAAGAGCTTTAACTCTTAGATTAACAGAAGCAATCACAAGTTGGCCTCCAAGTAAAGACAAAGGACAAAAAGCATTGACCAGTGACACTCACACCTCCTCACCCACTCACTGATGGTGGATCAAACACTTCTTTTGGTGTCATGGGGGTGATATCATTCTTTTTCCCCCCTGAACAGCCATCGCTCAGATGCTTCCTCTGGGAGGAAGTATTACTTAAATGTTTCATTTTTACCCACTTCGGTTTGGATCTCACTTCCTTACATTTGCATGCACTCCCACAACTGCCTCAAGGGTTGTACTACTTCTTTCTTAGCTTTTGCCCTCATGCAAACCATTAATCCAGACAATTAATCTCCTTTACCCTTGAGTATTGTTGCTCTCAGAGCCAGAACATCCGGGTTCCTTTCCTCAAACTTACTGTCTCTCATACGTTCTTATCTTGGTTACATCCACACACATTCAGACTCCCTAGTATGAGTCTATGTGGAGGATTTACTTTTCCCATATGGCTCCCTCTGTTCCACCTTTTAAAAACTGAGTTACACTGGACTGAACTAGGGCACATGAAATGTGTGGGGTAAACCATGAAAGATCTGTGGGGCCTGGATGTGGATAGGGAGCTGTGATTTTGGTGCATTACACATGACAGCTAAAGACTGAGTGTGAATGAATGTGGCCTTTTTTGTCTGTTTTCCGGACGCTACCCCGCTGAAGCAGGGGCTAGTAGTGCTGCTTCCTGTGGGGTTGGGTAGCACCGGGAATGGACGAAGGTAAGCAAGTAAGAATATATGTCTGTGTATGTGTACGTATATGTGGTGGTGGTGTTACAGTAGGGTTAAGGGTCAAGTCAATTGGGAGGTAAGTTTGAATGGATAAAAACTGGAGGAAGTAAAGTGTTATAGATATCTGGGAGTGGATCTGGCAGCGGATGGAACCATGGAAGCGGAAGTGAATCATAGGGTGGGGGAGGGGGCGAAAATCCTGGGAGCCTTGAAGAATGTGTGGAAGTCGAGAACATTATCTCGGAAAGCAAAAATGGGTATGTTTGAAGGAATAGTGGTTCCAACAATGTTGTATGGTTGTGAGGCGTGGGCTATGGATAGAGTTGTGTGCAGGAGGGTGGATGTGCTGGAAATGAGTAAGTAATGTAAGGGTAAGAGAGATGTGTGGAAATAAAAAGAGCGTGGTTGAGAGAGCAGAAGAGGGTGTTTTGAAATGGTTTGGGCACATGGAGAGAATGAGTGAGGAAAGATTGACCAAGAGGATATATGTGTCGGAGGTGGAGGGAACGAGGAGAAGTGGGAGACCAAATTGGAGGTGGAAAGATGGAGTGAAAAAGATTTTGAGTGATCGGGGCCTGAACATGCAGGAGGGTGAAAGGCGGGCAAGGAATAGAGTGAATTTGATCGATGTGGTATACCGGGGTAGACATGCTGTCAATGGATTGAATCAGGTCATGTGAAGCATCTGGGGTAAACCATGGAAAGTTCTATGGGGCCTGGATGTGGAAAGGGAGCTGTGGTTTCGGGCATTATTACATCACAGCTAGAGACTGAGTGTGAACAAATGGGGCCTTTGTTGTCTTTTCCTAGCGCTACCTCGCACACATGAGGTGGGAGGGGGATGTTATTCCATGTGTGGCGAAGTGGCGATGGGAATGAATAAAGGTAGTGTGAATTGTGTGCATGTGTATATATGTATATGTCTGTGTGTGTATATATATGTGTACATTGAGATGTATGGGTATGTGTATTTGCATGTGTGGACGTGTATGTATATACATGTGTATGGGGGTGGGTTAGGCCATTTCTTTCATCTGTTTCCTTTCGCTACTTCGCAAACGCGGGAGACAGCAACAAAGCAAAATAAAATATAAGATATATATATATTTTTTTCTCTTTTTTTTTTTGCTTCGTCACTGTCTCCCGCGTTTGCGAGGTAGCGCAAGGAAACAGATGAAAGAAATGGCCCAACCCACCCCCATACACATGTATATACATACGTCCACACACGCAAATATACATACCTACACAGCTTTCCATGGTTTACCCCAGACGCTTCACATGCCCTGATTCAATCCACTGACAGCACGTCAACCCCGGTATACCACATCGATCCAATTCACTCTATTCCTTGCCCTCCTTTCACCCTCCTGCATGTTCAGGCCCTGATCACACAAAATCTTTTTCACTCCATCTTTCCACCTCCAATTTGGTCTCCCACTTCTCCTCGTTCCCTCCACCTCCGACACATATATCCTCTTGGTCAATCTTTCCTCACTCATTCTCTCCATGTGCCCAAACCATTTCAAAACACCCTCTTCTGCTCTCTCAACCACGCTCTTTTTATTTCCACACATCTCTCTTACCATTACGTTACTTACTCGATCAAACCACCTCACACCACACATTGTCCTCAAACATCTTATTTCCAGCACATCCATCCTCCTGCGCACAACTCTATCCATAGCCCACGCCTCGCAACCATACAACATTGTTGGAACCACTATTCCTTCAAACATACCCATTTTTGCTTTCCGAGATAATGTTCTCGACTTCCACACATTCTTCAAGGCTCCCAGAATTTTCGCCCCCTCCCCCACCCTATGATCCACTTCCGCTTCCATGGTTCCATCCACTGCCAGATCCACTCCCAGATATCTAAAACACTTTACTTCCTCCAGTTTTTCTCCATTCAAACTTACCTCCCAATTGACTTGACCCTCAACCCTACTGTACCTAATTACCTTGCTCTTATTCACATTTACTCTTAACTTTCTTCTTTCACACACTTTACCAAACTCAGTCACCAGCTTCTGCAGTTTCTCACATGAATCATCCACCAGCGCTGTATCATCAGCGAACAACAACTGACTCACTTCCCAAGCTCTCTCATCCCCAACAGACTTCATACTTGCCCCTCTTTCCAAAACTCTTGCATTCACCTCCCTAACAACCCCATCCATAAACAAATTAAACAACCATGGAGACATCACACACCCCTGCCGCAAACCTACATTCACTGAGAACCAATCACTTTCCTCTCTTCCTACACGTTTACATGCCTTACATCCTCGATAAAAACTTTTCACTGCTTCTAACAACTTGCTTCCCACACCATATATTCTTAATACCTTCCACAGAGCATCTCTATCAACTCTATCGTATGCCTTCACCAGATCCATAAATGCTACATACAAATCCATTTGCTTTTCTAAGTATTTCTCACATACATTCTTCAAAGCAAACACCTGATCCACACATCCTCTACCACTTCTGAAACCACACTGTTCTTCCCCAATCTGATGCTCTGTACATGCCTTCACCCTCTCAATCAGTACCCTCCCATATGATTTACCATGAATACTCAACAAACTTATACCTCTGTAATTTGAGCACTCACTCTTATCCCCTTTGCCTTTGTACAATGGCACTATGCACGCATTCTGCCAATCCTCAGGCACCTCACCATGAGTCATACATACATTAAATAACCTTACCAACCAGTCAATAATACAGTCACCCCCTTTTTTAATAAATTCCACTGCAATACCATCCAAACCTGCTGCCTTGCCGGCTTTCATATTCCGCAAAACTTTTACTACCTCTTCTCTGTTTACCAAATCATTTTCCCTAACCCTCTCACTTTGCACACCACCTCAACCAAAACACCCTATATCTGCCACTCTATCATCAAACACATTCAACAAACCTTCAAAATACTCACTCCATCTCCTTCTCACATCACCACTACTTGTTATCACCTCCCCATTTGCACCCTTCACTGAAGTTCCCATTTGCTCCCTTGTCTTACGCACTTTATTTACCTCCTTCCAAAACATCTTTTTATTCTCCCTAAAATTTAATGATACTCTCTCACCCCAACTCTCATTTGCCCTCTTTTTCACCTCTTGCACCTTTCTCTTGACCTCCTGTCTCTTTCTTATATACATCTCCCACTCAATTGCATTTTTTCCCTGCAAAAATCGTCCAAATGCCTCTCTCTTCTCTTTCACTAATAATCTTACTTCTTCATCCCACCACTCACTACCCTTTCTAATCAACCCACCTCCCACTCTTCTCATGCCACAAGCATCTTTTGCGCAATCCATCACTGATTCCCTAAATACATCCCATTCCTCCCCCACTCCCCTTACTTCCATTGTTCTCACCTTTTTAACTTTCTAAAATGGGAAACAGAAGAAGGAGTCACACGGGGAGTGCTCATCCTCCTCGAAGGCTCAGACTGGGGTGTCTAAATGTGTGTGGATGTAACCAAGAGGTGAAAAAAGGAGAGATAGGTAGTATGTTTGAGGAAAGGAACCTGGATGTTTTGGCTCTGAGTGAAACGAAGCTCAAGGGTAAAGGGGAAGAGTGGTTTGGGAATGTCTTGGGAGTAAAGTCAGGGGTTAGTGAGAGGACAAGAGCAAGGGAAGGAGTAGCAGTACTCCTGAAAAAGGAGTTGTGGGAGTATGTGATAGAATGTAAGAAATTAAATTCTCGATTATTATGGGTAAAACTGAAAGTTGATGGAGAGAGATGGGTGATTATTGGTGCATATGCATCTGGGCATGAGAAGAAAGATCATGAGAGGCAAGTGTTTTGGGAGCAGCTGAATGAGTTTGTTAGTGGTTTTGATGCACGAGACCGGGTTATAGTGATGGGTGATTTGAATGCAAAGGTGAGTAATGTGGCAGTTGAGGGAATAATTGGTATACATGGGGTGTTCAGTGTTGTAAATGGAAATGGTGAAGAGCTTGTAGATTCATGTGCTGAAAAAGGACTGGTGATTGGGAATACCTGGTTTAAAAAGCGAGATATACATAAGTATACGTATGTAAGTAGGAGAGATGGCCAGAGAGCGTTATTGGATTACGTGTTAATTGACAGGCGCACGAAAGAGAGACTTTTGGATGTTAATGTGCTGAGAGGTGCAACTGGAGGGATGTCTGATCATTATCTTGTGGAGGCTAAGGTGAAGATTTGTATGGGTTTTCAGAAAAGAAGAGTGAATGTTGGGGTGAAGAGGGTAGTGAGAGTAAGTGAGCTTGGGAAGGAGACTTGTGTGAGGAAGTACCAGGAGAGACTGAGTACAGAATAAAATTATTTTTATTTTATTATACTTTGTCGCTGTCTCCCGCATTTGCGAGGTAGCGCAAGGAAACAGACGAAAGAAATGGCCCAACCCACCCCCATACACATGTATATACATACGTCCACACACGCAAATATACACACCTACACAGCTTTCCATGGTTTACCCCAGACGCTTCACATGCCTTGATTCAATCCACTGACAGCACGTCAACCCCGGTATACCACATCGCTCCAATTCACTCTATTCCTTGCCCTCCTTTCACCCTCCTGCATGTTCAGGCCCCGATCACACAAAATCTTTTTCACTCCATCTTTCCACCTCCAATTTGGTCTCCCTCTTCTCCTCGTTCCCTCCACCTCCGACACATATATCCTCTTGGTCAATCTTTCCTCACTCATTCTCTCCATGTGCCCAAACCACTTCAAAACACCCTCTTCTGCTCTCTCAACCACGCTCTTTTTATTTCCACACATCTCTCTTACCCTTACGTTACTCACTCGATCAAACCACCTCACACCACACATTGTCCTCAAACATCTCATTTCCAGCACATCCATCCTCCTGCGCACTACTCTATCCATAGCCCACGCCTCGCAACCATACAACATTGTTGGAACCACTATTCCTTCAAACATACCCATTTTTGCTTTCCGAGATAATGTTCTCGACTTCCACACATTCTTCAAGGCCCCCAGAATTTTCGTCCCCTCCCCACCCTATGATCCACTTCCGCTTCCATGGTTCCATCCGCTGCCAGATCCACTCCCAGATATCTAAAACACTTCACTTCCTCCAGTTTTTCTCCATTCAAACTCACCTCCCAATTGACTTGACCCTCAACCCTACTGTACCTAATAACCTTGCTCTTATTCACATTTACTCTTAACTTTCTTCTTTCACAGACTTTACCAAACTCAGTCACCAGCTTCTGCAGTTTCTCACATGAATCAGCCACCAGCGCTGTATCATCAGCGAACAACAACTGACTCACTTCCCAAGCTCTCTCATCCCCAACAGACTTCATACAGAGGTATAAGTTTGTTGAGTATTCCTGGTAAATTATATGGGAGGGTATTGATTGAGAGGGTGAAGGCATGTACAGAGCATCAGATTGGGGAAGAGCAGTGCGGTTTCAGAAGTGGTAGAGGATGTGTGGATCAGGTGTTTGCTTTGAAGAATGTATGTGAGAAATACTTAGAAAAGCAAATGGATTTGTATGTAGCATTTATGGATCTGGAGAAGGCATATGATAGAGTTGATAGAGATGCTCTGTGGAAGGTATTAAGAATATATGGTGTGGGAGGCAAGTTGTTAGAAGCAGTGAAAAGTTTTTATCGAGGATGTAAGGCATGTGTACGTGTAGGAAGAGAGGAAAGTGATTGGTTCTCAGTGAATGTAGGTTTGCGGCAGGGGTGTGTGATGTCTCCATGGTTGTTTAATTTGTTTATGGATGGGGTTGTAAAGGAGGTAAATGCAAGAGTCCTGGAAAGAGGGGCAAGTATGAAGTCTGTTGGGGATGAGAGAGCTTGGGAAGTGAGTCAATTGTTGTTCGCTGATGATACAGCGCTGGTGGCTGATTCATGTGAGAAACTGCAGAAGCTGGTGACTGAGTTTGGTAAAGTGTGTGGAAGAAGAAAGTTGAGAGTAAATGTGAATAAGAGCAAGGTTATTAGGTACAGTAGGGGTGAGGGTCAAGTCAATTGGGAGGTGAGTTTGAATGGAGAAAAACTGGAGGAAGTGAAGTGCTTTAGATATCTGGGAGTGGATCTGTCAGCGGATGGAACCATGGAAGCGGAAGTGGATCATAGGGTGGGGGAGGGGGCGAAAATTTTGGGAGCCTTGAAAAATGTGTGGAAGTCGAGAACATTATCTCGGAAAGCAAAAATGGGTATGTTTGAGGGAATAGTGGTTCCAACAATGCTGTATGGTTGCGAGGCGTGGGCTATGGATAGAGATGTGCGCAGGAGGATGGATGTGCTGGAAATGAGATGTTTGAGGACAATGTGTGGTGTGAGGTGGTTTGATCGAGTAAGTAACGTAAGGGTAAGAGAGATGTGTGGAAATAAAAAGAGCGTGGTTGAGAGAGCAGAAGAGGGTGTTTTGAAATGGTTTGGGCACATGGAGAGAATGAGTGAGGAGAGATTGACCAAGAGGATATATGTGTCGGAGGTGGAGGGAACGAGGAGAAGAGGGAGACCAAATTGGAGGTGGAAAGATGGAGTGAAAAAGATTTTGTGTGATCGGGGCCTGAACATGCAGGAGGGTGAAAGGAGGGCAAGAAATAGAGTGAATTGGAGTCATGTGGTATACAGGGGTTGACGTGCTGTCAGTGGATTGAAGCAAGGCATGTGAAGCGTCTGGGGTAAACCATGGAAAGCTGTGTAGGTATGTATATTTGCGTGTGTGGACGTGTGTATGTACATGTGTATGGGGGGGGGGGGTTGGGCCATTTCTTTCGTCTGTTTCCTTGCGCTACCTCGCAAACGCGGGAGACAGCGACAAAGTATAAAAAAAAAAAAAAAAAAAAAAAAAAAAAAAAAATATATATATATATATATATATATATTTATATATATATATATATATATATATGTTCATGTTCATACTACTTGCCATTTCCCGCGTTAGCGAGGTAGCGTTAAGAAGAGACGACTGAGCCTTTGAGGGAATATCCTCACTTGGCCCCCTTCTCTGTTCCTTCTTTTGGAAAATTAAAAAAGAGAGGGGAGGATTTCCAGCCCCCCACTCCCTTCCCTTTTAGTCGCCTTCTACGACACGCAGGGAATACGTGGGAAGTATTCTTTCTCCCCTATCGCCAGGGATAATATATATATATATATATATATATATATATATATATATATATATATTTATCCTGGGGATAGGGGAGAAAGAATACTTCCCACGTATTCCTTGCGTGTCGTAGAAGGCGACTAAAAGGGAAGGGAGCGGGGGGCTGGAAATCCTCCCCTCTCATTTTTTTTTAATTTTCCAAAAGAAGGAACAGAGAAGGGACCACGTGAGGATATTCTCTCAAAGGCCCAGTCCTCTGTTCTTGACGCTACCTCGCTAATGCGGGAAATGGCGAATAGTATAAAAGAAAAGAAATATATATATATATATATATATATATATATATATATATATATATATATATATATATATATATATATCCCTGGGGATAGGGGATTAAGAATACTTCCCACGTATTCCCTGCGTGTCGTAGAAGGCGACTAAAAGGGGAGGGAGCGGGGGGCTGGAAATCCTCCCCTCTCATTTTTTTTTTAATTTTCCAAAAGAAGGAACAGAGAATTGGGCCAGGTGAGGGTATTCCCTCAAAGGCCCAGTCCTCTGTTCTTAATGCTACCTCGCTAACGCGGAAAATGGCAAATAGTTTGAAAGAAAAAGAAAGAATATATATATATATATATATATATATATATATATATATATATATATATATATATATATATATATATATACATATATTCTTTCTTTTTCTTTCATACTATTCGCCATTTCCCGCATTAGCGAGGTAACGTTGAGAACAGAGGACTGGGCCTTTGAGGGAATATCCTCACATGGCCCCCTTCTCTATTCCCTCTTTTGGAAAATTAAAAAAAAAAAAAAAAAAGCGAGAGGGGAGGATTTCCAGCCCACCGCTCCCTCCCCTTTTAGTCGCCTTCTACGACACACAGGGAATTCGTGGGAAGTATTCTTTCTCCCCTATCCCCAGGATTTTATATATAAAATATATAAAATATATAAAACGCTTTACTTCCTCCAGTTTTTCTCCATTCAAACTTACCTCCCAATTGACTTGACCCTCAACCCTACTGTACCTAATAACCTTGATCTTATTCACATTTATTCTTAACTTTCTTCTTTCACACACTTTACCAAACTCAGTCACCAGCTTCAGTTTCTCACATGAATCAGCCACCAGCGCTGTATCATCAGCGAACAACAACTGACTCACTTCCCAAGCTCTCTCATCCACAACAGACTTCATACTTGCCCCTCTTTCCAAAACTCTTGCATTCACCTCCCTAACAACTCCATCCATAAACAAATTAAACAACCATGGAGACATCACACACCCCTGCTGCAAACCTACATTTACTGAGAACCAATATATATATATATATATATATATATATATATATATATATATATATATATATATATATATATATATATGCCCCTCTTTCCAAAAATCTTGCATTCACCTCCCTAACAACCCCATCCATAAACAAATTAAACAACCATGGAGACATCACACACCCCTGCCGCAAACCTGCATTCACTGAGAACCAATCACTTTCCTCTCTTCCTACACGTACACATGCCTTACATCCTCGATAAAAACTTTTCACTGCTTCTAACAACTTGCCTCCCACACCATATATTCTTAATACCTTCCACAGAGCATCTCTATCAACTCTATCATATGCCTTCTCCAGATCCGTAAATGCTTGGGAAGTGAGTCAGTTGTTGTTCGCTGATGATACAGCGCTGGTGGCTGATTCATGTGAGAAACTGCAGAAGCTGGTGACTGAGTTTGGTAAAGTGTGTGAAAGAAGAAAGTTAAGAGTAAATGTGAATAAGAGCAAGGTTATTAGGTACAGTAGGGTTGAGGGTCAATTCAATTGGGAGATGAGTTTGAATGGAGAAAAACTGGAGGAAGTAAAGTGTTTTAGATATCTGGGAGTGGATCTGGCAGCGGATGGAACCATGGAAGCGGAAGTGGATCATAGGGTGGGGGAGGGGGCGAAAATTCTGGGAGCCTTGAAGAATGTGTGGAAGTCGAGAACATTATCTCGGAAAGCAAAAATGGGTATGTTTGAAGGAATAGTGGTTCCAACAATGTTGTATGGTTGCGAGGCATGGACTATGGATAGAGTTGTGCGCAGGAGGATGGATGTGCTGGAAATGAGATGTTTGAGGACAATGTGTGGTGTGAGGTGGTTTGATCGAGTAAGTAACGTAAGGGTAAGAGAGATGTGTGGAAATAAAAAGAGCATGGTTGAGAGAGCAGAAGAGGGTGTTTTGAAATGGTTTGGTCACATGGAGAGAATGAGTGAGGAAAGATTGACCAAGAGGATATATGTGTCGGAGGTGGAGGGATCGAGGAGAAGAGGGAGACCAGATTGGAGGTGGAAAGATAGAGTGAAAAAGATTTTGTGTGATCAGGGCCTGAACATGCAGGAGGGTGAAAGGAGGGCAAGGAATAGAGTGAATTGGAGCGATGTGGTATACCGGGGTTGACGTGCTGTCAGTGGATTGAATCAAGGCATGTGAAGCGTCTGGGGTAAACCATGGAAAGCTGTGTAGGTATGTATATTTGCGTGTGTGGACGTATGTATATACATGTGTATGGGGGGGGTTTGGCCATTTCTTTCGTCTGTTTCCTTGCGCTACCTCGCAAACGCAGGAGACAGCGACAAAGTATAATAAAAAAAAAAAAAAATATATATATATATATATATATATATATATATATATATATATATATATATATATATATATATATATATCCTCTTTGTCAGCTTAACCTCACTCATTCTCTCCTTATGTCCAGACCATTTCAGCACACCCTCTTCTGCCGTGTCAACCACACTCCTTTTATTCCCACACATCTCTTACCCTTTCATTACTTACTCAATTAAACCATCATTATTATCTTTATTGTTGTTATTAGTGATGTACCAGTGTATTGGTATTGGCAGTATCAGCCACTTTTGCTGATGAATTGGTATTGGTAAAATTTTGGCTGATGCTTTCAAGTCTTTATATAGATTGTGATAAATGATATTAAAAAAAAGAAATTGTACTGAAAGTTTTGGAAGGAAAACTTCACTTTTTATGCAAAGTTGCATTTATGTATTGTTATGCAAAAAACTACAGTATTTGATTTAACTGATTTCCTTAACATCCCTTTGCTCATTTAAAAAACTGTTAGGATTAAGAATGATTTTTTTTTTTAGATGATGCAATAAGTTTTATGTGTTAAGTTTCTTCACATTTTTATTTCTTTATGCATGAAAATTATGAAACTAGCCTATAAGCTTTTATCAGTGCTCAAAATTTTGTAGGAATGTTTAAAAGATCATATTTAGAAAGAAATTAAGGAGAGAAACAAATAGTATTTTGAGCAACTTGTCTATGTTTTTTTGCATGACTGCAGTATTCTATATTCTTTAATAAATTAATGTGCCATATCATGTTCATTTTCATTTTTATGAGTGAATGTAGTCAAAATACAGTATCTTTGTGATTATGCTTTTCTTTCACCTTCCATTAATTGTTAAGACATTGTTTGGTGATTATTGGTAACAAACTGATTTTTTAACATCATTTGAATTAAACAAAAGAATAACAAACCTCTGCTCATATTTCTATTTTGTCATATTTTTCTGAGTTACTGATGTTGGTATTCGCTAAAATTTTGGTATTGCACGCTATTAAGCATCATTAGTTATTATTATTATTATTAGTTATTGTTATTATTCCTTTTCTCACATATGTGTTTGCCATTCCCTCATTAGCAAGGTGGCTCCAGGAAGAGAAGAAATGGCTTCATTTGCTCACACCCTTTCTAGCTCTCTTGTATAATGTTCCAAAACCAGACCCCCCTAGCCCCACACACCTTTCTTAGGTTTTCCCAGACTGCTTCACATTCGCTGGTGTTCAGCCCATTGACAGGACATTGTCTGCTTTAAACCACATTGCTGTAATTTGCTGCATCCATTATACACAGTGCAACCACCTACACAATTAGGCCCCTCGCCTTCAAACCATATTCATACAGACATCATATTTTCTCCTTGGTTCCCCCTTTTACTTGTCCCTTCCACCTCTGATATGTCTACTCTATTAGTTATTCTTTCCTCATTCATCCTTTACATATGTTCAAACCATTTCAACTCATCCTTTTATCTCCCTCGTGTATACTCCTCTTATTACCATGCCTATCTCTTACCTTATCATTTCTTATTTGATCAACCTTCCTTACTCCATTTATTATCCTCAAACATTCCATGTTCAGCACATTTACCCCATACTTTACATTTGCGTCAAAGGCCCATGCTTCACATCCATACAGCATCAATAGGATTGATATATTTTCAGACATACTCATCTTTGCCCTTAAAGATGGTGACCTCTCTTTCCACTCATTCCTCAGTACAGTCACCCACCCTGTGGATCACTTCAAATTCAGTGGTTCCATTCATTACCATATCTACTCCCAGGTAAGTAAAACACTCCACTCCTCCAAGTTTTCTCCATTCAAACTCACACTACAAGTAATCTGTCTCTTTTCACTGTTAAATTTAATAACCTTGCTTTTATTTATGCTTACTTTCAACTCTCCTTCAGCACACTTTTCCAAAACTCAGACATCAGCTTCTGCAATTTCTCACTTGAATCAGCCACTAGCACCTTGTCATCAGCAAACAACAACTAACTCACCTCCTATTTCCCCTAACCCTCAGTTCAGTAGGCTTGATACTTGACTCTCTCTCCAAGACCCTTGCATTCAGCTCCCTCACCACGCCATCCATAAACAGGTTAGACAGCCATGATAACATCACCCACCCCTACTGCAAACCCACCGTCACCTTTATCCACTCACCCTCCTCTCTACCTACCTTCACTCATGCCTTATTGCTTTTAGTAGCTTTCCTAGTACACTGTATATTTGTAGCACCTTCCACAGAGCATTTGCATCAACTCTTATCATGTGCTTCTTCCATATCCATGAATGCCACATTTATATCTTTCTTTTTCTCTAAATTTTACTCACCCATTCTTCAAAGCAAACATTGCTCTTCCATTCATCTTATCAGGAGCACAACAAACTTGTACCTCTTTTTTTTGAACACACCTTTGTCCCCCTTGCCTTCATACAGTGACACAGGGACCTCTCGATTTATAGTGTAGTTATGTTCTTGAAAATGTTTGAGTAAACTAAAACTGTGTAAATCAAAAATGTAACTAATGGAGATTAGTGGATTTTATTAAGAAAAAAAAAAAAAAAAAAAAGATTTTGTGTGATCGGGGCCTGAACATGCAGGAGGGTGAAAGGAGGGCAAGGAATAGAGTGAATTGGAGCGATGTGGTATACCGGGGTTGACGTGCTGTCAGTGGATTGAATCAAGGCATGTGAAGCGTCTGGGGTAAACCATGGAAAGCTGTGTAGGTATGTATATTTGCGTGTGTGGACGTATGTATATACATGTGTATGGGGGGGGGTTGGGCCATTTCTTTCGTCTGTTTCCTTGCGCTACCTCGCAAACGCGGGAGACAGCGACAAAGTATAAAAAAAAAAAAAAAAAAAAAAATTAAGAAATACAGAATATTATACAAATGAAAAATTGCACTGTACAGTGACCCCTAAAGACCTTGTCAGCCTTCTCACTGGACATGGAATTGTCAAAGTTCCTGAAATATTCTTGATCTCATGAATGAGGTGAGGCACTGATGAGATGTTACAGGAAGTAGCCATCTGATCATGTGTCCTGAGTGCCCCTTGCACCCAGAAATCTCGCGCACCCACATTTTCTTGCTTCCAATTGAAAGCTTGGGCATTCATCTCATTAGAAAGGTGAGAGCCAACCATTGTGAAGCACAGGTGGAAGAAATATAGCCCCCAGAACAGAATTCCCAAACTGACATGGCAGCCAGGAAGAGTAAAGAAAGAACACCTCAAGATAGCCTTAGGCACACTGAGGCAGGTTGCTGGTGCTTGCACCATTAGAAATACTAGTCTCAGTGGTCAGATTTACATTGGTTTCACCCGGAGAGCATCGTATGCATCTACTACAATAAATCTTGGCCATGTATCTTCTTTGAAAATATATGGGGGGATGGAAATTGAAATTCTTTTTATGTTAGCTAAGGTGGTATGGGCAACTGAGGCCCTTATCAAGGCCATCCCATCTGGGGTAAACCATGGAAAGGTCTGTGGGGCCTGGATGTGGATAGGGAGCTGTGGTTTCGGTGCATTACCCATGACAGCAAGAAGTTCAACAAATGTGGCCTCTTTTGTCAGTTTTCCTAGTGCTACCTCACTGAAGCAGAGGGTAGTGGTGCTGTTTCCATGGGGCGGGGTAGCACCAGAAATGGATGAATGCAAGTAAGTATGAATATGTACATGTTTATATATGAATATGCCTGTGTATGTGTATGTATATATATATATGTATGTGTAAGTGCACGTATGGGCATTTATGTATGTATACGTGTCTGGATGGGCCATTCTTTATTTGTTTCCTGATGCTACCTTGCTGACATGGAAAACAGCCATCAAGTATGATAAATGAATAAATGAATAGATAATTTATATTTATTGATTGCTGTTTCCTTTGTCACTGTGCCAGGAAATAGATGAAGAATGGCCCAACCACTCATATACACATATATACTCATAAACTCCCATGCATGCGCATATATATGCATATACATAACATATACACATATATATACATATACATATCAACATTTACACCTATATATACATATCAACATATACACATAAACGTATGCATACACAGACATATACATATATACACATGCACATATTCATGCTTGCCTTCATCCGTTCCTATCGCTACCCTGCCACACAGGAAATAGCACCGCTACCCTCCCCCTGCTTCCACAAGTTAGTTCCAGGAAAACAGACAAAAAAGGCCACATTCGTTCGCACTCATTCTGTAGCTGTCATATGTATATATACCTTACCCTGAGCCAGGTACTCATTTTATCGACCAACCTTTAGTTGTGGATGAAATGCTGAGTTGATTGTGGACCAACTGCCGCAACTAGGATTCGAATGTGTGCTCAGCCCTGAATGTCCTGTGAATGCATCATGGTCAGGAATGTTAACCGATATAAGATAGTGTAATAAACATGCTGAACAGTGAATTCTATCAAGAAAAACAATAATAACTAGCTTTGAATCTTAGTGTAGTGTTTTCTTCACAGGAATGTATGTTTACTGGAAATGTGTATTCTCAGAAGCTACTTTATCATTATGTGGTAATGGCAGCATTTCCTAAAATTCATGAACCAAGTAGGACTTGCTTGAAATGTCTTTGTTGCTCCTTCTAATTCTGCCAAGTTATCATATATACTCTGCTGCTCCTCCTTCCACTGCTAAGTCTTCATGTATATACTATAGGTCTTTGCTTGTATCACAAGCATGCTGATCGGAATATTTTCATGAGTTTGATGTTTGATCCATGTGCTCAACATTCATTACATTCTCTCCATAAACTTTGGAAATGCAAAGCCATAGCTGCATTGATTAAAATTTTACTCCTGGCACTCTCCTAGATCTTCTTTGCACATTTATGAATAGTCTGTAAAGTGGATTCATTAAGTCTTAAGGGTATGCTTGATATCATCTTTTCATTCACCTCTTATAACATTTAAGTACATGTATTTTAACCTCTGGTGATGGCATTAGGCTTCTTAGCACTATGGTGTCAGGAGAACTTAGATGCTTTGTTGGCATGATGCAAGAGGTAAAACTCATGCTGTTGCAGTATATTGCAGCACAAAATACCGTACCACTGTACCACTCCGTTACCATAAACTGAATCCACACTATGTATATGCACTTTTCTCGCATGGTGCTGGCGATGCCATACCACCATACTGATAGCCCAATGATGATCACATAATTCCAAACGTAAGCCTGTATAGAATGAAAAAAAAGGTGTAATTGGACCATGCACATAATTCTAAAAATGGTGTTAATCAAATATGTGCAGTTGGAGGGTTACCTGTATACAGGCATTCTACCAATCCTCAGGTACCTCTCCAATATCCATACACACATTGGAAATCCTGACTAAGCAATCAGCAATGCATTCACCTCCATGAAGAAATTCATATGTAATACCATGTACTTCAGCTGATTTGCCACATTTCATCTTACACACGGCTTTCATCACCTCTTCTCTTTACATCACACCACTTGCCATGACACACTCTCTTCATATACCTCCTTGACCCAAAATTCTTACATCTGCCATCCTGTCATCAAACATATCATTCAACAATCCTTCAAAGTATTCACTCCATATCGTCATCATTTCATCTCTACTACTTCCTATTTTGCCTCTACACTGATATTCCCATTTATTCTCTCATTTTCCTCACAGTTTTAAACTCCTCCAAAACATTTTATTCTCCCTGAAGTTTGTTGATAGTGCTCACCCCAACTCTCATTTACCCTTTTTTTCAAGTACACCTTTCTCTTTGCTCCTGCCACTTTCTCTTGTACATTTTCCACTCACTCACACTCCTTCCCTGTAAGTAACATCCATACAAATCTCTCATCCATACAAATCTCCAAAACATTTTATTCTCCCTGAGGTTTGTTGATAGTGCTCACCCCAACTCTCATTTACCCTTTTTTTCAAGTACACCTTTCTCTTTGCTCCTGCCACTTTCTCTTGTACATTTTCCACTCACTCACACTCCTTCCCTGTAAGTAACATCCATACAAATCTCTTTTCTCTTACTCTAGCAGCTTGTCATCCCACCACTTATTACTATACTTTCTCCTCTGTTTACTTCCCACTTTCTATGTACCACCCACTGCTCTCACACGTCACACCCACCACTCACTATCCTCTCTCCTCTGTTTACTTCCCACTTTCTGTATATCTATATACCACCCACGGCTCTCACACATGCCAGCACTGGTTCGTTCAACATCTTCCATTCCTTGCTTATTCTGCTAGCTTCATTTACTGTCACCTTTTACCATTCTACACCCAATCTCTCATAATATTTCTTCACACAAGGCACTTTTCTTATCTGATTGACTTCCACCATACTCTTTTCACCCCCATCATTTCCTCTTCTTAGAAATCCTGTACAAATCTTCATCTTGCCTCCACCCGATAAAGACTAAACATCCCACCAGCTGCCCCTCTCAGCACATTTATATCTTTTGCATACCTATCAATTAGTACAAGTCCAATAAAGCCCACTTACCATCTGTACCACTCCACATACACTTATGTATGTCCTTCATTTTTAACTAGGTACTCCTACTTCATCCCCTCTGGGCAAGTAACTCCAGTGCCATGTTGCTCACTGTTACTCAACCTCTTGCATCAAAACTATTGATACACACACTCAGCGATCTCAAAGCACTTGCCTTTTCTCGTCATTCAGGTGCATGAGAACTGTTAATCACCTACTTCTTATAATCCACTTTATTTTTGCCCACATCAATACAGAGCTCATTTCCTTATAGTGTTTCATACCCTCCCTCAATTCTTTCAGCTGAAGTGCTACTTTGCCTTTAGATTACCCATCATACTAACCCCCAACTTTACCCCCAAGAAACTCTCAAACCATTCTTCACCCTTAATTTTGAGCTTTTTTTGGCCCAGAGCAAGGACATCTACATTTTTTTCTTCGAACATACTACCTACCAGGTATATCTTCTCATTTAGGTTACATCCAGACATACTTAGACACCCCAGCATGAGCCTTCATGGAGGATGAGCACATCTCTCTTTTTCTTCTGTTCTATCTTTTAGTCATTGAAATAGACACACAAGAAGAGGAGGGTTTCCAGCCCCCCGCTGCTGCCCCTCATAGTTGTCATCTACAGCCCACAAAGAATAATTATGAAGTGATCTTTCTCCTAGTGCTGGAGTTCACTAGTTATGTAGATTCTTTTGCCATGGCCTCACCCTAAAGGGAGTTCCAGGTAGGAACAGATGTCAGAGATATATATAAAGATACATAGATAACCTTTCTCCCATATCCCTAGGGATTGTGCTGTATCATCAGCGAACAACAACTGACTCACTTCCCAAGCTCTCTCATTCACAACAGACTTCATACTTGCCCCTCTTTCCAAAACTCTTGCATTCAACTCCCTAACAACCCCATCCATAAACAAATTAAACAACCATGGAGACATCACACACCCCTGCCGCAAACCTACATTCACTGAGAACTAATCACTTTCCTCTCTTCCTACGCGTACACATGCCTTACATCCTCGATAAAAACTTTTCACTGCTTCTAACAACTTGCCTCCCACACCATATATTCTTGATACCTTCCACAGAGCATCTCTATCAACTCTATCATATGCCTTCTCCAGATCCATAAATGCTACATACAAATCCATTTGCTTTTCTAAGTATATATATATATATAAGTATATATATAGAAGCAGTGAAAAGTTTTTATCGAGGATGTAAGGCATGTGTACGTGTAGGAAGAGAGGAAAGTGATTGGTTCTCAGTGAATGTAGGTTTGCGGCAGGGGTGTGTGATGTCTCCATGGTTGTTTAATTTGTTTATGGATGGGGTTGTTAGGGAGGTAAATGCAAGAGTTTTGGAAAGAGGGGCAAGTATGAAGTCTGTTGGGGATGAGAGAGCTTGGGAAGTGAGTCAGTTGTTGTTCGCTGATGATACAGCGCTGGTGGCTGATTCATGTGAGAAACTGCAGAAGCTGGTGACTGAGTTTGGTAAAGTGTGTGGAAGAAGAAAGTTAAGAGTAAATGTGAATAAGAGCAAGGTTATTAGGTACAGTAGGGTTGAGGGTCAAGTCAATTGGGAGGTGAGTTTGAATGGAGAAAAACTGGAGGAAGTGAAGTGTTTTAGATATCTGGGAGTGGATCTGGCAGCGGATGGAACCATGGAAGCGGAAGTGGATCATAGGGTGGGGGAGGGGGTGAAAATTCTGGGGGCCTTGAAGAATGTGTGGAAGTCGAGAACATTATCTCGGAAAGCAAAAATGGGTATGTTTGAAGGAATAGTGGTTCCAACAATGTTGTATGGTTGCGAGGCATGGGCTATGGATAGAGTTGTGCGCAGGAGGATGGATGTGCTGGAAATGAGATGTTTGAGGACAATGTGTGGTGTGAGGTGGTTTGATCGAGTGAGTAACGTAAGGGTAAGAGAGATGTGTGGAAATAAAAAGAGCGTGGTTGAGAGAGCAGAAGAGGGTGTTTTGAAGTGGTTTGGGCACATGGAGAGAATGAGTGAGGAAAGATTGACCAAGAGGATATATGTGTCGGAGGTGGAGGGAACGAGGAGAAGAGGGAGACCAAATTGGAGGTGGAAAGATGGAGTGAAAAAGATTTTGTGTGATCGGGGCCTGAACATGCAGGAGGGTGAAATGAGGGCAAGGAATAGAGTGAATTGGAGCGATGTGGTATACCGGGGTTGACGTGCTGTCAGTGGATTGAATCAAGGCATGTGAAGCGTCTGGGGTAAACCATGGAAAGCTGTGTAGGTATGTATATTTGCGTGTGTGGATGTATGTATATACATGTGTATGGGGGGGGGTTGGGCCATTTCTTTCGTCTGTTTCCTTGCGCTACCTCGCAAACGCGGGAGACCGACAAAGTATAAAAAAAAATATATATATATATATATATATATATATATATGTATCCCTGGGGATAGGGGAGAAAGAATACTTCCCACGTATTCCCTGCGTGTCGTAGAAGGCGACTAAAAGGGAAGGGAGCGGGGGGCTGGAAATCCTCCCCTCTCATTTTTTTTTTTTTTCCAAAAGAAGGAACAGAGAAGGGGGTCAGGTGAGGATATTCCCTCAAAGGCCCAGTCCTCATCCTCTGTTCTTAACGCTACCTCGCTAATGCGGGAAATGGCGAATAGTATGAAAGAAAAGAAAGAAAAAATTATTATTATTACTATTATTATTATTATTATTATTATTATTATTTATTATTCTTTTTATTATACTTTGTCGCTGTCTCCCGCGTTTGCGAGGTAGCGCAAGGAAACAAACGAAAGAAATGGCCCAACCCCCCCCCATACACATGTATATACATACGTCCACACACGCAAATATACATACCTACACAGCTTTCCATGGTTTACCCCAGACGCTTCACATGCCTTGCTTCAATCCACTGACAGCACGTCAACCCCGGTATACCACATCGCTCCAATTCACTCTATTCCTTGCCCTCCTTTCACCCTCCTGCATGTTCAGGCCCCGATCACACAAAATCTTTTTCACTCCATCTTTCCACCTCCAATTTGGTCTCCCTCTTCTCCTTGTTCCCTCCACCTCCGACACATATATCCTCTTGGTCAATCTTTCCTCACTCATCCTCTCCATGTGCCCAAACCACTTCAAAACACCCTCTTCTGCTCTCTCGACCACGCTCTTTTTATTTCCACACATCTCTCTTACCCTTACGTTACTCACTCGATCAAACCACCTCACACCACACATTGTCCTCAAACATCTCATTTCCAGCACATCCATCCTCCTGCGCACAACTCTATCCATAGCCCACACCTCGCAACCATACAACATTGTTGGAACCACTATTCCTTCAAACATACCCATTTTTGCTTTCCGAGATAATGTTCTCGACTTCCACACATTCTTCAAGGCCCCCAGGATTTTCGCCCCCTCCCCCACCCTATGATCCACTTCCGCTTCCATGGTTCCGTCCGCTGCCAGATCCACTCCCAGATATCTAAAACACTTCACTTCCTCCAGTTTTTCTCCATTCAAACTCACCTCCCAATTGACTTGACCCTCAACCCTACTGTACCTAATAACCTTGCTCTTATTCACATTTACTCTTAACTTTCTTCTTCCACACACTTTTCCAAACTCAGTCACCAGCTTCTGCAGTTTCACACATGAATCAGCCACCAGCGCTGTATCATCAGCGAACAACAACTGACTCACTTCCCAAGCTCTCTCATCCCCAACAGACTTCATACTTGCCCCTCTTTCCAAAACTCTTGCATTTACCTCCCTAACAACCCCATCCATAAACAAATTAAACAACCATGGAGACATCACACACCCCTGCCGCAAACCTACATTCACTGAGAACTAATCACTTTCCTCTCTTCCTACACGTACACATGCCTTACATCCTCGATAAAAACTTTTCACTGCTTCTAACAACTTGCCTCCCACACCATATATTCTTAATACCTTCCACAGAGCATCTCTATCAACTCTATCATATGCCTTCTCCAGATCCATAAATGCTACATACAAATCCATTTGCTTTTCTAAGTATTTCTCACATACATTCTTCAAAGCAAACACCTGATCCACACATCCTCTACCACTTCTGAAACCACACTGCTCTTCCCCAATCTGATGCTCTGTACATGCCTTCACCCTCTCAATCAATACCCTCCCATATAATTTACCAGGAATACTCAACAAACTTATACCTCTGTAATTTGAGCACTCACTCTTATCCCCTTTGCCTTTGTACAATGGCACTATGCACGCATTCCGCCAATCCTGTCTAATGTTCTTGCCTACTACTTCTATTCATTGCACTTACCACTTGGCAAAAGCAGGGCTAGTGCATAGTGCTCGCCTTAGAAAAATAAAAGTTAATTGTGCGAGTTAAGTGTTATATGTGACAAGTAGATGTTGTATGTTTGTGGACAGAATGCCAGCAGTCCATGTGTGGGTGAGGCAGAAAGAAAAGACAGCTACCTGGGTCAAAGGAATGTAACTTAACATCCACTAAAGTGCTGACTCACTATGCAGCTGTCACTAACCCTCCCAGTTCCCAGGAGAGTAATACCAGTAATTTACTTCCTTCGTTGGTGGCTGCCTACCAAATGCCACTTACTTTGTATATATATTCACTAATACAGGCGATAGTACTATGTATGAGTAGTAGGTGGTGTAAAATCAGTGTAGAGCACTAGAGGTTGGCATGAGGAGCTTGTCATTGCAATGATGGTGGTCCACATTTTAGAAGCCAACTTTAGAAATGTAAAGTTTGTAATTTCACCCTTCAAACATAACTTATACTGCAGTTGAGATGATAATAATATATTTCCTGGTCCACTTTAGCATACATGTATTTCCTGGTTAATTTTTACTGTAGTTGTTATAGTACTACTTTAATGAATTTTCTGGTCCACTTTTCCACTTATGTATTTTCTGGTTCAATTTAGTACTTTTGAGGGAGATGTTGTTGTTATCCCTGGGGATAGGGGAGAAAGAATACTTCCCACATATTCCCTGCGTGTTGTAGAAGGCGACTAAAAGGGAAGGGAGGGGGGCTGGAAATCCTCCCCGCTCGTTTTTAGTTTTCCTAAAGAAGAACAGAGGAAGGGGCCAAGTGAGGATATTCCCTCAAAGGCTCAGACCTCTGTTCTTAACACTACCTCGCTAATGCGGGAAATGGCGAATAGTATGAAAAAAAAATTATTATTATCATTATTATTATTGTTATATTTCTGTCTATCCCTGATGCCCTTTTTGTCTGGCAACTCCCATCAAGGGGGTGGCCTCAGAAAAAAATCTGTGCTTACATGCCTACCTCACATATACCATTTCACACATTCTTTCACCTTTTCTCTCACACCAGAACTCTTCCAATCAATTTTCCCCTATGTCACACCTACCCCTTGAATCATAGTACCATATATTCTCCTTGTAAACTCCAAGTCTTGCATTCTTTCCACTTGCCCAAATGATCTCAAAGTATTACATTTTACCCATTCTACCAATCCACAGTTCATTCCCTTTGCATTCTCTGCCATACCACATATCTCATACACCTCCTCATTTGTTTTTTTATTCCATCTAGTCATACTACACGCTCCTTTCAGATACCTCATTTCTACAGCCTGGATTCTTGATCTTTGTGACTTTTTCCATGTTCATATTTCTGCTGCATATGTCTGTGTTCTTGTAACATTCTTACACCTCTACCCTTCATTAAGCTATTAAGGAACCCATTGAGTCTTCTACCCTGTAATGCTCTCTCCCTTATCTCTCCTTTCGTATTGCCGAACTTTCTCATTATTATTATTATCATTGTCATCATCTCTCTGGGAATAAAGGACACTATATATGTATTTTTTGGGGTATTAGAATGTGATTTAAGATGGGACAGGGGCTGGAAATCCTACCCACCTTTATATCCTTTCTGAAAGGGGGAACAGAGGAAGAGGCTAAGAGGGGATTTTTCCCAGAAAACTCAATCATTTGTTTCAGAAACCACCTTCTTTAGGCAGAAAACTTAAGAAGAATGGATAGTGAAATTGTTATTGTTGCTTTTCCTTTTTTCAGAAGTAGTATTAGGGGTAGTATTACAGTGGTCCATAGCTTACCATAGTATTACCAACTGTTATTCCGAATATCTATCTATCTGTCTGTCTATATATCTCATGCCTGTTCCAACTGCAGTTTGAAGTTTTGAGTATCAGCATTATATTTTCTGCCATCGGGCAAGTATCGCGGCATCCATGGGCTACCTCTAGCCAAGCCTGGTAGAATCCAGCACAGTGGTGGTTTGAAGATGCTCAGAGCAATGTATGAGTAGAATAACCATATCATACATATTTCTTCACATCCACTCTACCTGCATCATTCTGTATCACCAAACTCTCATCAAGTGTGGAACTCCATATGTGATTTCATTTTCTTCGCTTCCACTCTCCCAGCATCATTCTCTCTCACTGCACTCTCATCAAGTGTGGAACTCCATAAGTGATTTCACTGTAATACAAACTTTTGATGACTACTTTACTATTTTGTGCCCATCCATTTAGCATAAAGCATAAGCCGAAAACTAGAGATGCAAGTGGTGCTACCCTAGGGAGGGGAAGGAAAGTAGCATCTTCGGAGAAAAAAAGGGGATGTATTTGATCAACTTGCATGAGAAAGTGAAGCATATGTTCGGTGGCATTTTAGTGTTATTGAGTCAGTGTTAACCATAAAGAAAGTTTAGGCAGCCTTTTATATGGTATGGCTGGCTGGCTGGCTGCTTTGTGGGGAGTACATTGACCAAGTGCATGGCATCAGTAGTCATGCACCACCATCATATTGTACATTATTATTTCTCTATTACTTTTCTGTGAAGGTTTCTTACATCATTTCTTTATAGTTTTGCAATGCAGACGTTTGATTTCTGAAGTATAACATGCTGATTTCCATGAAGTATTTATAATAGGACATAAGATATGTCTCTCAAGGGTCACTCCTCCAAACTCCATATTTCCCATCTGAAGATATTTCTCTCAAGGGTTGCCCCTAGCACCCTATTTACCTTGTTTTACACCTTTCCATCCACAGTTTTACCAGCCATGGGTTGTACAGGAACATAACCTCTATAGTTGCCAAGAAACCTCTGTATTCATCATTTTTATTATTGAATTTTAACATTATTTTTACTATTAATATATCTCTTTGCACAGGGAAGAAAGAACATTGCCTGTGTATCTTCTATGTGTCATAGAAGGTGAGATAGGCAGGGGCAGATGGTTGGAAATCTTCCCTTTAGAATTAGTTTTTTAAAGCAGGGGACAGAAGGAGGCAAGTCAGGATTTTTTCTTGAGGGACCAGTAAACTGTTCCTGATGCCACCTTGTTGAGATGGGAATAGGCAAACAGGTTTGAAAAAATTATTATGAGTAATGTTGTTGTAGTTTTTTCTTTTCCTCTTTTTGTTCTTCTTCATATTATTGTATTGTTTTTATTATTATTATCATTATTATTTATTTATTATTATTAATTCAATTATTGATATCATCATCATCATTACTTTTGTTGTGATAGGAAGAGGTGTCTCGCTTGAAGAAACAATATGAAGAAGTTGTGCGAGAATATAATGAAGCAGTTCGGGAGAAGAATTGTTTGAAGCAGCAGTGCACAAAAGCTATTACAGAGTGGGATTCTGCCCTCAGGGAAAAAAATAAATTACAAGAAGAGCTGCTCAAGGTAAGCTGTAAAAACCAAATGCCGATGAGTTTCACAAAGTACATGCACAGTATACCTCTTAGTAATGATATATATTAAACACCAGTTCAGTTTTTGTGGTTTTATATTAGTCATGATACATCCAAATTATTTTTAACTTTCTTTTATGGAGATGTTAAGTTTGACCCCAATTTTCAAATGCATTTTGGTTTGATTCATTAAATGGACAATAATGTAGGCCTATGATTACTGATTTTAGATGTGGGGAAGAGGATATGTGGATCAGGTGTTTGTTTGGAAGAATTTGTGTGAGAATACTTATAGAGAAGGTTTTATATGTGGCATTTATGGATCTAGAAATGAGTGGTTCCAGGTGAGCTTCGGCCTGTGGAAGGGCTGTGTGGAGTCATCAAGGTTCTTTAATCTGTTTATGGATAGGGCAGTGGGGGTAATCAATGTAACAGTTTTAGGGAGAGGAGTAGGTATGCAGTTTGTCAGGGATGGGAGAGCTTGGGAGGTGAGTCACTTCCCATTTGTTGATGCGACGGAGCTGATAGCAGATTCAAGTGTGGAAATGTAAAAGTTGAGAGTTAATGTGAATAAAAGAAAAGTTATTAGGTTTAACAGTTCAAAGAGAAAGGTTATTTGGGATTAACTTGAATGGAAAGAACCAAGAGGATGTGATATGATTTAAATACCCAAGAGAGGAGATGGCAGTGAATGGAACCATGGGAGCCAAAACGAGCCCAGGATAAGTGAGGCAAAAGTCTTTGATTGCCTAGAGGAATGTGTCAAAAGAAAAGTCACTATCTTCAAGGATGAAAATGGGTATATTTGATTGTATAGTGGTTGAGAGCAGAAGAGGGTGTGTTGAAATGGTTTGGACACATGGAGAGAATGAGTGAGAAAAGATTGACAAAGAGGATATATGTGTCAGAGGTGGAGGGAACAAGGAGAGGCAGGAGACCAAATTGGAGGTGGAAGGATGGAGTGAAAAAGATTTTGAGCGATTGGGGCCTGAACATAAAGGAGGGTGAAAGGCGTGCAAGGAATAGAATGAATTGGAACGATGTGGTATTTTGGGGTCGATGTGCTGTCAATGGATAATGAATATATAAATGGATAATGAATATATAAATATTGATTGTATAGTAGTGCCAGTGGTGTTGTATGGATTTGAAATGTGGGCTGTAGATAAGTATGTACTGGATTAATTTGTTGGGAATGAAATGTGTAAGGACAGTATATGGTGTAGGAGGGTTGAATGAATAAGAAATAATAGAACAAAGAGAGAGGTGTGGTGATAAGAAGAGTATAGTTGAGAAAGTTAAAAACGATATGATCAAATTGTTTGGACATATGGAGAGAATGAATGAGGAGAGGTTGACAAAAAGGGTATTTCTGTCAGAAGTGAAGGGGAAAAGAAGGGGCAAACAGATTTTGAGGTGGAAGAATGGAATACAAATGTTATGAGCACTCATGGCCTGAACATGAGTGGGGATGTAAGATGTGTACAGGATAGAGTGAATAGGAGTAATGTGGTATATAGGGAGTGATGTGCTGTCGTTGGGCATATGATGCAGTCAGAGGAAACAATGGAAAGGTATGTGGGGCCTGATTGTGGGTAGCGGATGTGATTTTGGTGAATTACACATGAAAGCTGTAGAATTGATGTGAATGAATGAGGCTTTCTTTTTTCCTTTATAAAAAATCAAGATGTAAACAATAATTGGTTTGCTAAATTGTATTTTTCACTTTCTTTTGAAAAGTTGTTGTCAGAAGTTGTTATCTAATGCAATTGCTGATAATCATCTACACATTTAGAAAAATATGATAGAACATGGCTCATACCTGTCTTTCTTTTATTCGGAATCATTCAACATATGAAAATTAGAATGATATTGAAAATTCTATTTTTCTTATTTTTTTTGTACAGATATCTTCAGAAGATAATTACCTAATGCATGAGTGAATTACTTAAATAACCATCAGTTTAATTAGAAAAACATGCTAGGAAATAACAAAAGAAGATGGTATGTAAAAATCCCAAGATTTACTAAAATTAGGTAAGATGTATTAGAATGAGCTGTGGTTTTGGTGCATTATTACATGACAGCTAGAGACTGAGTGTGAACGAATGTGGCCTTTGTTGTCTTTTCCTAGCACTACCTCACACACATGAGGGGGGAGGGGGTTTTTATTTCATGTGTGGCAGGGTGGCGATGGGAATGAATAAAGGCAGACAGTATGAATTATGTACATGTGTATATATGTATATGTCCGTGTGTGTATATATATTTATACGTCGAGATGTATAGGTATGTATATTGGCGTGTGTAGACATGTATGTATATACATGTGTATGTGGGTGGGTTGGGCCATTCTTTTGTCTGTTTCCTTGCGCTACCTCGCTAACGCGGGAGACAGCGACAAAGCAAAATAGATAAGTAAATAAAATCTTAGAATGAAGCAGTGCATGCCATCCATATTTTGATTTGTGTTCAAGTGAAAAAAAATTATAATCAGTCAAAATACATTTTAAACACCAATAAATCAAGAGAGAAAAATATTTCTCGTATGAATGGAAAGACATCTTATAACAATGATAAAGCTATGAAGAAACAAGTGATATAGCTCTGGACTTATTCAGGGAAAAATTAAAAACTTGTAGTGGGAGTGTATAAGTAAGATACCTTATTGTTGTTATGCACTTCTCCTCCACAATTTGATAGATGCTGACAAGCTTACGGAAGAAAATGTTGGCAATGATGTGGAGATACTCTCTTAGATGCATGTAATTATTTTCAGACTCACTGCACCCCATCTTACTGTGCATGGAATTTTTGAAAGCCTTGGAGTGTATACAGCACACTCACATCCAATTGACAGAGGCAGTCTGTACTATATATAGCACATTAGAAGTGAATGGGTTGAAATGATTGCTGCAGATGGAATAGAGTTCTGCTAACTGTAATGAATCCAATGAGATGATTCATGCCATTATTGATAGGCTAATTTTTTCATGTCTCAAGAATTTTGTATCTGGCTCACTTTTGGTTTTAATTGTTCTCTTTCTTCAGAAACTAGAGTAGGAGGCTGTTAATGTAAGGATTTCTAATTTAGGTAAAGTCAAATAAGGATTGTGAAAATATACAACTAAGAATATGTCAAGCATAGTAGGTTAATTAGAGTGCTTATACAAATTCATTTTCAGTGCATGCTTGGCAAGGAGAGTTCAGGGTAAGCTGATTCTGTGTAATGATAGACGTTTTCTACACAAATGACATTTGCTTATGTTGTGTCCCATATCCTGAGGGAAAGAGTGGAGAAAATACTGCCTTTGTATCTTGCGTGTATTATAGAATGTGTCTTAAATGGGCAAGAGTAGAGAATCAGAAACCCTCCCTTTCTTGTATTTAAGATTTTGAAATTAGAAGCAGAGGGATCCTAGTGTAGAGTGTTCAATTACCTGGAAGGCTCAAGCTGGGCCATATCAATATGCCTAGATGAAAGCAAGTTGAGAAGACAAAAGTTAGGTGGTATATTTGGGTAGAGGAATATGATGTTCTGATTGAAGCCTAAGGGAAAGGGGTAAGAAAGGTTTAGGAATGTATGAGAGATAAAGTCTAGGGTTAGTGTAAGGGCAGAAGCAAAGAAGAGGGGTGGCTATTCTCCTGAAGTAAGAATTATAGGAATGTGCTAAAGATCATAAGGAAGTGAGTTTCGCATTGATGTGGGTGAAAATGGAAGTAGGTTACAATAGGTGGGTGATTGTCAGCATTTATGCACTTGATAGTAAAAAGAGTGAGGAAGAGAGGCAAGTGTTTTAAGGAGTTCTGTCACTCAATCAATAATTTTGATGCAAGGGATTGAGTATTAGTGAAGGATTTGTTAGCAAGAATGGATGATGTGACAGTTGAGGATATAGTTAGAGGGCTTGGGTTATCTGTTGTTAATTAGAAATGAACAGCTTGTGGAATGTGGAATAGTGTGCTGGTAAAGGAGTAGTGCTTAGGAATACTTGGTTTAAAAAGATGTGTATATAAAAGTATTCATGTGGGTGAATGAAGCTGAGGCTCAACAGCCATCATTGGATTATGTACTACTCGATCAACATGCATAAATAATTGATTGTTGCATGTTACTGTGCTAACAGAGGCAGTTGGTGGTATGTCTGATTACTTTTTATTAGAGATGAGTGTGTAAGTTTGTTATAGTTGTAGGGGAAGAAGAGGTGACATGGATGGGAAGAGGTTGGTGAAAATGAGAGCTTAGAAAAGAGACATTTGTGCGGAAATACCTAGAGAGGTTTGGTAAAAGGTGACATGTGTGAGAATAGATGAAACTTAGGAAGTCAGCAAGGAATGGAAGGTATTTAGGGTACCATTGCATACATATGTGAGTGAAGTGTGTAACATATAGAAAGGGTAAACCTTTGAGAAAGGGTAGTGAATTGTGGAATGAGGAAGTTAAGTTTCTGGTTAAAGAGAAAGGAGAGGTTTATGAATGATATCTATGCAAGGAAGGAGTGTGAGTGATTAGGGGATGTGCAGTCAGTAGCAGAAGGTTTATAGGAAGATGTAGGGGTATATAAAGAGGGCATATGAGAGATGAGGTGAGAGATTATCAGCAAACTTTAGAGAGAATAAGAGAATGATTTGAAAGATGATTAGCATTAGGAGTATTAGGGGAACATGAGAATGAATTGGAGCATGAATGATGGGAGCAGATTGGAAATTGGTAACAGGCAAAGAAGAGGTGAAAAGATGAAGACAGTATTCTGAAGGACTGTTGAATATGTTTGATGATAGGATGGCAGAAGTCAGTTGTTTGGTACATGAAGGTATATGGAGCAAGAATTATGGTAGATTGTTTGGTGAAAAGCTCCAAGGTGATGAAAGTTTTACGTGAGATCAAGTGTGGTAAAGTGGCTAGAATGAATGGGATTGGATTTATATTTCCTGAGGGAGTGACATCGTTATTAATTAGTTAGTATGTTTTTCAGTGCATGTATGGCTTAGGGTCAGGTGCCTGAGGACTAGCAGAATACTATTACAGGAGTGAAGTCTGTTAAGTATACCTGTTGAGTTGTATGGGAGAGTGATGATTAAGGGGGCAGTTGCATGCACAGAGCATCAGATTGAGAAGGAGCAATGTTGCTTTATGATTGGTAGATGTGTGGATCAGATGTTTACTGTGAAGAATTTGGATGACTAATAATTTCAGAATGAGAGGGATTATTATGCTGCTTTTTTTTTTCACCTGGAGAAACTGTGTAATAAGATTAATAGAGATGCCTTGAAGGTGCTGTGAACATAATGAGTGGGAGGAAAGTTGACAGAAACAGTGATGAGTTTTTATCGAGAGAAAGGCATGTGTATGAGCAGGATGGGAGAAAGGCGAATGGTACCAAGTGAATGTGGGTCTGTGTCAAGGTTGTTTGATGTCATGGTGGCTCTTTGATCTGCTTATGGATGGACAGGTGAGGGTTTTTGAGATTGGGTTCATTCTGGAGAGTACTATGTGTATGGGACACCTGGGATATGAGTCAGTTGATGTTTGCAGATGGCACGCTCAAGTGTGAAACTTCAGCTGCTGGTGTCTGAGTTTAAATGTTTATGAAAAGAAGAAATGGAAAGTTAATGTGAAAAAAGTAAATGTATTAGGTTTAGCAGGAGGTTGAGACAGGATGGTATGAGTGTGAATTTGAGTTGGGCGAATGCGGAGGAAATGGAATGTTTTAGATACCTGGAAATGGAAATGGCAGTGGATAGAATTATGGAATCTGAAGTAAAACATAGGGTGGATGGGGGAGGAGCTTCCTTGGTTAGATTGAAGTGTTTAGGATGAGAGGCCTTTTTTTTTTTTTTTTTTTTTTTAAGTGCAAAGATGGGTATGTGTGGTGGTATTGTAACCATGTCAGTGTTATATGGGTGTTAGTCTTGAGCCCTTGATACAAAAGAATGAAAGAGAGTGAATGTGTTGGAAATGAAGACAATATATGGTGTGAGGAGGACTGATTTTGCAAGGAATGCCAATGTAAGAGAAAGATGTAATGAGCTGGGTATGAATGAGAGAGCTTAGCAGGGTGTGCTGAAATGGCTGGACATATGGTAAAGATGAGTGAAGAGAGACAAACAAAAAGGTTAAGCATTTCAGAAGTGGAGGGAGGAAGGGGAATGGGGAGACTGAGGAGATGGAATGGTGGAATGAGAAAGGCTTTGAGGCACTGAGGCTTGAACATGCTGTGTAGTGTGAAACAAGCATGAGACAGGAATTTGGAGTAGTGCAGTATACAGTGGGAGACATGCTGTCAATGGAGTAAACCAGGGCATATCAAGTGGTCAGGAGAAACCATGAAAAGTTCTGTGGGCCTTTGGCTGTGAATAGGGGGCTTTGGTTTTGGTGTAAAACACATGTCGGCTGGAGAGTGGATGCCAACAAATGAGGCCATTGTTCATCATTTTCCAAAAAAAAGTATGCCAGTAACTGGTGTTGTATTTTTGGTGGTGATGAGACAGCTTTATATGATTGTATGGAAAGTTGTTCATGCTTATTTGTGTCTAGCAGAGCACTGGACAAAGGTTTTGAGGTAAAAATCAATGTATTTGAACTAAAATTCCTTTACTGAGAAAATATGTGAATCTGTGAAGGAAGATCTTCCATTCATTATTTATTTGTTTGACTTATTTCATTACCATTATTTACTTTTGGAGAAGTGATTTACAGCATCACTTTTATATTTACTCTTAGAGCAATTTTTACTTTTATTCTTAGATACGTGAGAAGTATGATGAGATGATGAAGGAAATGAACACCCACCTGATTCAGAGACAGCATCTAAATAAAGATCTGAAAAGATTACAAGTAAGTTATCTCAACCCATAGAGTGAATTGCTATTTTACGTTTTGAAAAGTCACGTTTACTTTGAAATCCTTTGTTTATGTTATATGATAGTTTTTACTTAACAAAAGAAAATGATGTGGAAAAGAGAAGTTGAACTTGTATAAATTGTAGATGTTGTAAGGAAAACTGGAAGGTATTTTTAGAACTGAGGAAGAAGAAGGGGAGACTATAGTGAGATGGAAAGACAGTATGTGGTTAAATTTTTGGGAAAGGTGAAGGTATGAGGTGGTGTTTGGAATGATGTATGGGAAAGGGATGCTTCAGAGACTGAGATGCTTCTAGCTGTGCTTTACTGTATAGGGGCATGACTGGTATGGAGTCCTGTGTCCCTTTATCTGCTACATCCCTCCTCCTGGCCATGATTTGATTATTTCCGCTCTGATGTCTTTCGCATAAGGAACAGCATATTGGACCTGAAACTTTTGCATAACCCAGAATTCTGCTATGCTTTCATTTTCACTCAGAATTGCTGCTGAGCTGTTCTTTGTAAAGACAGGCATACTTTTAGTAAAAGAAAGGGTGTTCTGATTTGACTTCTGATGATTGATATTTTTGTTCTTTAACCAAAACCATACCTAATGACTTCTATAATTCAACCTTTCCCCTCCCTTGTGGCCCGATTAGTCTAGAATTAACTGTCCAAGTGATAAAGCCTTTTTTGGTATGTTGATCTTTAACTCTACTTTGGATGATTCTGCATTTAGTTCTCCTTCCCATTTCCCCCAAAAAAACTTATTCCCTCCATTATTTCTTCTACACACAGGGTCCTCTGAGAGCTTTTCCTAACTTCAGGTGGGCAAGGCATTTGGTATAGATGGCATATATCTTGAAGTCCCTCTGAGCTGTCTGATCTTTTGTTTTAGATGATAGAATGACCTCTGCAACAGTGAATGGGACTTGGAAGAATATCTTGCTTGAATGTGTCCATGGCTTTTTTGTATTTGAAAATGTGCCTGATATCCAGGGAAGCTGGGTTTGAGGAGATGAATCAGGATGATATAGTTGAACTACTGTGCACTCATTGGGAGGGTCTAAAGAATGAAGACCTGATGCAGTTGGAGGAACAAAAAGCATGAGTGCAGGAGAAAGATACTGGGAACTCAAGACCATGCTCAAAACAGTTTACAGTGAAATGGCTCAGAAATTTGCATCCACCACAAACATATCCTATACATTTTGTGGAAAGGCGACCCCAATATGGAGCCAAGCATTATAACTGCTACTGTATAATTGAGGGTGCCCTTTATTTCTATACAGAGCTTTACCAGAAGAAAAAAGCTGTCCTGATCTCTCTTATTACCTTCTTCAAATGTATGAAAACCTCATCAACATAGCAAGAAACCCTGTGAGAAATGCTGGAATCTCCTTTACCAAGGAAATAGACTTTGCTAGCCATGCTTGAAGAAGGCCAGATATCAGATGAAGAACCAAGTTTAGCCTTATTGTCTCATTAACGTTTAGGATCTTTGCTCACACTTCTCAGTCCTTGATGAGCCCTACATACCACCAGTTTTAGTGGGTACAATACATAGATTTAGCTGTTTCCGATTGATTTATGTAGTTACTGTGTTGTTAGTATTTATGTAGTTGATTTATGCTTTTATCTATGTTATGTGTAGATTTTTTGGTATGTGTTTTTGATATCTCTTCTGCTAGGATTGAATGACAGAAAATAGTAAGGAACACATCCTCACTTCATTAACTTAGAAATATTGTTTCTGCTTATTCTTTATTAATTTACATTTAGGTTTTCAGGAATGCATATAAAGCATAGATAAAGGACAAGATGTTAATGCCAGTTTCTGGTTGATCCATCTCTTATTGAGCTATATGATTAGGTTTGTTTTAAAAGTTTCCTTGTTCACTTTGTTGATATTTCATATTTCATCCAGTGTTTTATTTCTATTCGAATTACAGAAATTTTATTAGTTTAAACACAGAATCACAGAATATACAACGAGTTGAATAAGCTGTAGTAAACTAAGCGTAATATATAGGGCTTTTGAGAGTGGTCTTTGGTTGCCTCAAAGTGGCCCCCAAGGCCAAGCTAGGAAGCTTAAAATTTTGCCCAGATTCTGAAGTAACTACATCCAAAGTTTGGGGGGCCTCTAGGTGCTACTATTCAGTCATGAAAGTAGCAAATATTTGAAAATTGTATAACATTTCTTGAGTGATAAGGGTAAGCCATAGCTCCTGAGGTGTTTTTGCATTTATGGCCTGGTCTTTTGGCCCTTTTTGCTGTATTTTCATAGTATTTTCACATGTGCACTCTGGAATTTTGTTCCTATTTATCCCGCAGTCACTTTGTCCTTGCCTCTCCATCCTGATTGTTTTACCCACTTTTTTTTTTTTTTTTTTTATTGTGGCAGCTCTTCATCTGAGTCCTCACTTTCACTGTAATCTGTGGCTTACATATGCTTACTGTCACATGGAGTTAGCCAGTGTGTGCCTGATCCTCTCATGTTTCAATTTTGCTAGTCATCTTCTCTCTGGAAAGAAATTAAGATTGGTCCCATAAAAACCTAAAACAACCAAAAGTCTTTGCTGAGGCAAATCTTAGTTTATGCTTGCTTTAGATGTACTCTAAAATCTCTTAAATGAATGGCAAAAGAAACAGATTTCATCCTAATTATACTCTATTATCATGGGGTATTTTGCTTCATGGTAGCAATCTACCAGGTACAACAAAAGGCTCAGTGCTGCTGTCTGTTGGTGACACAGTTTGCAAAATTATGTGTTAAAAAAAAAGAAAAGGCACAAACACAGGGATGAATCCAGTGGTGTGAAGAGTGTAGTAAATGTGAGGATGTAGTGAAGATAACCTTTGACCTGAAGGCTTGAGATTTTAAGGGCACAGTGAAGTTGGCCTTTAAAGTGAAGCTAGTTTTATTGGGTGTGTATTGAAGATAAGTCTGTTGGTAAATCCCTCCATATTTAACATGATGATTAGTTATAGTGCGAGAGGCATGTACTGCACTCAATTACGAATGTTGGTCTGTCTGGTTTTTAAATTTTTACTTTATATAGTGGGGGCAAGAGAGAGACTTAGAGGGCTCCAAAATTAAAACATTTGTGTAGTCCTTTTATCCATGTAATGTGTATGGCAATAGAGTTATAAAGTTAGGATTACCCTTTGAACATGAAAAGAGAAGTGAAGGGTAAATATCAGGAGAGTGATTAGCATTGCTGTGTGTTTGTAAAGTTAAGTGCTTTTGTGATGTAGCTCTATGTTTTATTGTTAGGCTTAGTTTTTGTAACAGTCACCTGTATCACTCACATACCATGCATTATGTTTCAGATAGATGTACAGTCAGGTTTGTATGCGTTATTTTATTTTATATTGATGGATATTACACCTACTGTATGCATTATTATTCCATAGATTTTAATAAACTAACAGGAAATTTTGACACAGGAGGAGAGAAATGCGGCCATGCAGGAGTACACCCTGGTAATGAGTGAACGTGACACTGTGCACAAGGAGATGGACAAGCTTCAGGAGGAGCTATCTCAGGCCAGTAAAAAAATCAAGTCAATTGAGCAGTCCACTAATGACTCAAGCAAAGAGGTGATTCTCATATCATTATGATTAAAAGATAATTAGTAGTAGTAAATGAAACTGTATATTTCAGATGAATGTGTTGGGTACATTACAGCCAATTTTGTGTGTAATGAGTTGTTTGATATACAAGTAGTCTTGTAATTTCCTGCTGGACTGTGGAGTCTAACTATATTGGACAGTTTGAGCTAGAAAGACATGAGAGACCATATTTGTCCAGGCAAAGCTATGCAATTATATAAAGAAGATGCCATGAGAAACTCAAAAATTTTAACTGAAGTGACGACCAAATATCCAAGAACAAACTTCCAGGGTTTGGCCCTTCATGAGAAATGTCTATTCAAATCAACATTTTAAGCCTTCTGCCAACAACAGCACCTGCTGATCTATTCCCCTTCGATGATTAGTCCACAATTCTAGAATCTCTCCACTTTTCACTCATTTTGCATGTTGGCCAGTCATTACACTTTGGTGTAATCTTCATGCCTTTTTGCCATAATTACTCTTCAGGCAAATCAGGTTAACATATTTTAATCAAAATGTATGGTATATATGTATTGTTTACTTAAAATTGTAAAACTAAGGATCCTTCTCTTATGATGTTAATAAGAACCACCTTTTGTAACAGATAATTAGTGAAAATCATATGGTAACTTTAACAAGTTAAAGCGGTGAAAAATCAAATTATTCTAGTGATTTCTCCTGGTTCAAATCTTTCTGTAGGCCACTGAGAAAATCTTTAGGATCCTCAGGGTTGGAAAACTCTAACTGGTTGCCTTCAGGTGAGGTAAAAACATGTATCCTTTCCCAACTACCTGAATAGTGCTAGCATATCTGGTCAGCAACCCATACTTGATGATGATGGCAGTCAGTATAGGTTAGTACTGACTGCTACTACATATTCATAATTCTTAAAATCCCAGCTATTTTCGGATAGTTTGTTCCAACCATTTTTTAAGGGGTACTTTTATCCTACCATGGATGAGCTTTCTTTTATGATTTAACAATGGTGTTACGTACTTGTGAGGCTAATTTTTTTGTGTGTGATTTACAATTTGTTGTTTTTTATATATTTGAAAGTGTTGCCATTAGCTTTGTTGACGGTGTAATTTGTTGGTTAACTACATACCATGGAATCCCTTTACAGGAGCAGTGCACAGAAGTAAAGAGTAGAGCAGGTTGCATCACAGTGACAGTACTGATTTGAACCCTGGGGTTGTGTCACCTAGGGTCAGACATTAGTTACTCAAGCCTTTGCTTTGTTGGATTTATTCACTTTATAACTGACATTTCAGTAAGCATTGGGCTCCCATAATCTGATCTTTAAGGAAGGGAGTTTCCTTTTTATATGCTGTGTTTCGCACAAGTGCTAGGAGTATTAGAAACAATTTGTGAACAAAGGACAAACCCTAAGCCAGTCTATTGAGTCTATTAGACCAAAGCATTCCCATGCCTAATTCATTGCTTCACAATGAGTAAAGGGATGTCACCAAGGGCAGTAAATCTTGGCAGGGCCAGAACTTTCCAAATAAAAAAGTTTTGGAAAAGCTTTATTTATGATTCTGTTTCTTTCTGAGTTGTTTTCGTTTCATTAGATCATCTTAATTTCCCCTGCATACTGATTATGGGGATTTTGAGATGGGAATCAATTTGAAAAGTGTTTTAGGCTCAGCACATGTAATAGAATAATGGCTTACTTTACATTTTCAACACTGATTCACCTGAAGAGTTGGATATCCCTTCTGGGGTTTTTGGTCTGTTCTTGAACTGCTCCAAATGTACCATGAGGACCTTGTTGAACAAAATCTTTCTGGAACCTTTGGTCATTGTTGAAGGATATGAGAAAAGAAGAGTTACCATTCTGAAATGTCTCTTCTGTTCCAGCGAGTAGACCAATGATATGTTGGTTGATCTTATTGATGGTGGCCAGCCCATTCAAGGTAGTAAAAGGCTTCTACTTAATATTCTACAATGAAATTAGTAAAGTACTAGAATAAGGAAGTACATGATGGGATTTAGTCCTTGTATTATCATACGACAAGGTCATTTGGTCATTTCATATTTCAGAGTCATTTTAGAGGTTATATTTATATTTTTTATACTTTGTCGCTGTCTCCCGCGTTAGCGAGGTAACGCAAGGAAACAGACAAAAGAATGGCCCAACCCACCCACATACACATGTATATACATACACGACCACACAAGGATAAATGGGTGTTTCTCCAGTGCCATGTTCCCACTAGCTTACTGATGATATGCGAGTTTGATTCCCATACTCATGTATCAGTCATGTTTTGTAAGTACATAAGGGGGAAGATCCACTCAGAGGGCTGAATGCAACCATAGTTATTACAAATGCAACCATAGTTATTACCTTTTTTATAGCTCCTAGGGTTTTCCATATGGGCCTACACCTGTAACTTTTGATTATTTCCTAAGGTTACCTGTTGGTCATATAATCACCTGACACTCCCACTCGGAATCAGATCTGAATTTTATGATGGTAGTGAAAGAAATAAAGGAATTTGAGAAATTATAGACAACAGATAATATAAATAAATTGATAAGCTTTTCTAGGGAGCTAGAATACATATTTCTGTATGGAAATAACTTTAAGGTTTTAAGTACCTTCCTTATGTCAAAAGTGCTGAAGAATCATTAGATTCTAGTAATTTAGAAATTGCACTAAACCACATTAATACAATCCCAGTATGCTATTTAAAGCAGAGAGTATTTTTGGTAAAAAAAAAAAAGATAAAGATTACCATATATTTATCAAAGATCTGGCATCCTATGGGAGTCGCACTTCAGAATAGGATGGTGCTTAATTCTTACTTCCTTCACCTGGAGTTCCTTCTATCTTTATGAGGCTCCTGCCATGTTGTTTGTATGATTTTAAGTGTATAGTCCCAGGATCCCTTTTATGAGATTCTGGCAGCTTCAAGGCTGCATTACAATCAGTAGCAGATAAAGGCTGGACTCCTTTGGATAAAAGAGTCCTTGGTGATATTTTACACCTCTTTATCTGTTGACAGTGCTACAACCTCACTGAAGGTGGCTTTTCACTTGCAGAATAACCTCATGGAGATGTAGTCTGGTATTACCTGCTGTGTTTGAATGTATAAATATTTTTTTTTTTTCTTTTTCCTCAATCCTCAGGCTCAGTCCTCTGTTCTTAATGCTACCTCGCTTATGTGGGAAATAATGAATATGTATGAAATTTTAGAGGTATAAGTTTGTTGAGTATTCCTGGTAAATTATATGGGAGGGTATTAATTGAGAGGGTGAAGGCATGTACAGAGCATCAGATTGGGGAAGAGCAGTGTGGTTTCAGAAGTGGTAGAGGATGTGTGGATCAGGTGTTTGCTTTGAAGAATGTATGTGAGAAATACTTAGAAAAGCAAATGGATTTGTATGTAGCATTTATGGATCTGGAGAAGGCATATGATAGAGTTGATAGAGATGCTCTGTGGAAGGTATTAAGAATATATGGTGTGGGAGGAAAGTTGTTAAAAGCAGTGAAAAGTTTTTATCGAGGATGTAAGGCATGTGTACGTGTAGGAAGAGAGGAAAGTGATTGGTTCTCAGTGAATGTAGGTTTGCGACAGGGGTGTGTGATGTCTCCATGGTTGTTTAATTTGTTTATGGATGGGGTTGTTAGGGAGGTAAATGCAAGAGTTTTGGAAAGAGGGGCAAGTATGAAGTCTGTTGGGGATGAGAGAGCTTGGGAAGTGAGTCAGTTGTTGTTCGCTGATGACACAGCGCTGGTGGCTGATTCATGTGTGAAACTGCAGAAGCTGGTGACTGAGTTTGGTAAAGTGTGTGAAAGAAGAAAGTTAAGAGTAAATGTGAATAAGAGCAAGGTTATTAGGTACAGTAGGGTTGAGGGTCAAGTCAATTGGGAGGTGAGTTTGAATGGAGAAAAACTGGAGGAAGTGAAGTGTTTTAGATATCTGGGAGTGGATCTGGCAGCGGATGGAACCATGGAAGCGGAAGTGGATCATAGGGTGGGGGAGGGGGCAAAAATTCTGGGGGCCTTGAAGAATGTGTGGAAGTCGAGAACATTATCTCCGAAAGCAAAAATGGGTATGTTTGAAGGAATAGTGGTTCCAACAATGTTGTATGGTTGCGAGGCGTGGGCTATGGATAGAGTTGTGCACAGGAGGATGGATGTGCTGGAAATGAGATGTTTGAGGACAATGTGTGGTGTGAGGTGGTTTGATCGAGTGAGTAACGTAAGGGTAAGAGAGATGTGTGGAAATAAAAAGAGCGTGGTTGAGAGAGCAGAAGAGGGTGTTTTGAAGTGGTTTGGGCACATGGAGAGGATGAGTGAGGAAAGATTGACCAAGAGGATATATGTGTCGGAGGTGGAGGGAACAAGGAGAAGAGGGAGACCAAATTGGAGGTGGAAAGATGGAGTGAAAAAGATTTTGTGTGATCGGGGCCTGAACATGCAGGAGGGTGAAAGGAGGGCAAGGAATAGAGTGAATTGGAGCGATGTGGTATACCGGGGCTGACGTGCTGTCAGTGGATTGAATCAAGGCAGGTGAAGCGTCTATGGTAAACCATGGAAAGCTGTGTAGGTATGTATATTTGCGTGTGTGGACGTGTGTATATACATGTGTATGTGGGGGGGGGTTGGGCCATTTCTTTCGTCTGTTTCCTTGCGCTACCTCGCAAACGCGGGAGACAGCGACAAAGTATAAAAAAAAAGAAAAAAAAAATGAAATTTTATTATTATTATTAGTGTTGGGTGATTTGAATGCAAAGGTGAGTAATGTGGCAGTTGAGGGAATAATTGGTATACATGGGGTGTTCAGTGTTGTAAATGGAAATGGTGAAGAGCTTGTAGATTTATGTGCTGAAAAAGGACTGATGATTGGGAATACCTGGTTTAAAAAGCGAGGTATACATAAGTATACTTATGTAAGTAGGAGAGATGGCCAGAGAGCGTTATTGGATTACGTGTTAATTGACAGGCGCGCGAAAGAGAGACTTTTGGATGTTAATGTGCTGAGAGGTGCAACTGGAGGGATGTCTGATCATTATTATCTTGTGGAGGCAAAGGTGAAGATTTGTATGGGTTTTCAGAAAAGAAGAGTGAATGTTGGGGTGAAGAGGGTGGTGAGAGTAAGTGAGCTTGGGAAGGAGACTTGTGTGAGGAAGTACCAGGAGAGACTGAGTACAGAATGGAAAAAGGTGAGAACAATGGAAGTAAGGGGAGTGGGGGAGGAATGGGATGTATTTAGGGAATCAGTGATGAATTGCGCAAAAGATGCTTGTGGCATGAGAAGAGTGGGAGGTGGGTTGATTAGAAAGGGTAGTGAGTGGTGGGATGAAGAAGTAAGAGTATTAGTGAAAGAGAAGAGAGAGGCATTTGGACGATTTTTGCAGGGAAAAAATGCAATTGAGTGGGAGACGTATAAAAGAAAGAGACAGGAGGTCAAGAGAAAGGTGCAAGAGGTGAAAAAAAGGGCAAATGAGAGTTGGGGTGAGAGAGTATCATTAAATTTTAGGGAGAATAAAAAGATGTTCTGGAAGGAGGTAAATAAAGTGCGTAAGACAAGGGAGCAAATGGGAACTTCAGTGAAGGGCGCAAATGGGGAGGTGATAACAAGTAGTGGTGATGTGAGAAGGAGATGGAGTGAGTATTTTGAAGGTTTGTTGAATGTGTTTGATGATAGAGTGGCAGATATAGGGTGTTTTGGTCGAGGTGGTGTGCAAAGTGAGAGGGTTAGGGAAAATGATTTGGTAAACAGAGAAGAGGTAGTAAAAGCTTTGCGGAAGATGAAAGCCGGCAAAGCAGAGGGTTTGGATGGTATTGCAGTGGAATTTATTAAAAAAGGGGGTGACTGTATTGTTGACTGGTTGGTAAGGTTATTTAATGTATGTATGACTCATGGTAAGGTGCCTGAGGATTGGCGGAATGCGTGCATAGTGCCATTGTACAAAGGCAAAGGGGATAAGAGTGAGTGCTCAAATTACAGAGGTATAAGTTTGTTGAGTATTCCTGGCAAATTATATGGGAGGGTATTGATTGAGAGGGTGAAGGCATGTACAGAGCATCAGATTGGGGAAGAGCAGTGTGGTTTCAGAAGTGGTAGAGGATGTGTGGATCAGGTGTTTGCTTTGAAGAATGTATGTGAGAAATACTTAGAAAAGCAAATGGATTTGTATGTAGCATTTATGGATCTGGAGAAGGCATATGACAGAGTTGATAGAGATGCTCTGTGGAAGGTATTAAGAATATATGGTGTGGGAGGCAAGTTGTTAGAAGCAGTGAAAAGTTTTTATTGAGGATGTAAGGCATGTGTACGTGTAGGAAGAGAGGAAAGTGATTGGTTCTCAGTGAATGGAGGTTTGCGGCAGGGGTATGTGATGTCTCCATGGTTGTTTAATTTGTTTATGGATGGGGTTGTTAGGGAGGTGAATGCAAGAGTTTTGGAAAGAGGGGCAAGTATGAAGTCTGTTGGGGATGAGAGAGCTTGGGAAGTGAGTCAGTTGTTGTTCGCTGATGATACAGCGCTGGTGGCTGATTCATGTGAGAAACTGCAGAAGCTGGTGACTGAGTTTGGTAAAGTGTGTGAAAGAAGAAAGTTAAGAGTAAATATGAATAAGAGCAAGGTTATTAGGTACAGTAGGGTTGAGGGTCAAGTCAATTGGGAGGTGAGTTTGAATGGAGAAAAACTGGAGGAAGTGAAGTGTTTTAGATATCTGGGAGTGGATCTGGCAGCGGATGGAACCATGGAAGCGGAAGTGGATCATAGGATGGGGGAGGGGGCGAAAATTCTGGGAGCCTTGAAGAATGTGTGGAAGTCGAGAACATTATCTCGGAAAGCAAAAATGAGTATGTTTGAAGGAATAGTGGTTCCAACAATGTTGTATGGTTGCAAGGCATGGACTATGGATAGAGTTGTGCGCAGAAGGATGGATGTGCTGGAAATGAGATGTTTGAGGACAATGTGTGGTGTGAGGTGGTTTGATCGAGTAAGTAACGTAAGGGTAAGAGAGATGTGTGGAAATAAAAAGAGCGTGGTTGAGAGAGCAGAAGAGGGTGTTTTGAAATGGTTTGGTCACATGGAGAGAATGAGCGAGGAAAGATTGACCAAGAGGATATACGTGTCGGAGGTGGAGGGAACGAGGAGAAGAGGGAGACCAAATTGGAGGTGGAAAGATGGAGTGAAAAAGATTTTGTGTGATCGGGGCCTGAACATGCAGGAGGGTGAAAGGAGGGCAAGGAATAGAGTGAATTGGAGCGATGTGGTATACCGGGGTTGACGTGCTGTCAGTGGATTGAATCAAGGCATGTGAAGCGTCTGGGGTAAACCATGGAAAGCTGTGTAGGTATGTATATTTGCGTGTGTGGACGTATGTATATACATGTGTATGGGGGTGGGTTGGGCCATTTCTTTCGTCTGTTTCTTTGCGCTACCTCGCAAACGCGGGAGACAGAGGCGAAAAAAAAAAAAATAAGATTATTATTATTATTATTATTATTATTATTATTATTATTATTATTTATTTATTTCTCCTTACTCGAGAAATAAATGATAATGATAATAATGATAATAATAATAAAATTTCATACATATTCATAACATCCCCTCCCCCCTCATGTGTGCGAGGTAGCGCTAGGAAAAGACAACAAAGGCCCCATTCGTTCACACTCAGTCTCTAGCTGTCATGTAATAATGCACCGAAACCACAGCTTCCTTTCCACATCCAGGCTCCACACAACTTTCCACGGTTTACCACAGATGCTTCACATGCCCTGGTTCAATCCATTGACAGCACGTCGACCCCAGTATACCACATCGTTCCAATTCACTCACTTCCTTGCACGCCTTTTACCCTCCTGCATGTTCAGGCCCCGATCACTCAAAATCTTTTTCACTCCATCTTTCCACCTCCAATTTGGTCTCCCACTTCACCTTGTTCCCTCCACCTCTGACACATATATCCTCTTGGTCAATCTTTCCTCACTCATTCTGTCCATGTGACCAAACCATTTCAAAACACCCTCTTCTGCTCTCTCAACCACACTTTTTATTTCCACACATCTCTCTTACCGTTACATTACTTACTCGATCAAACCACCTCACACCACATATTGTCCTCAAACTTCTCATTTCCAGCACATCCACCCTCCTGCACACAACTCTATCCATAGCCCACACCTCGCAATCATACAACATTGTTGGAACCACTATTCCTTCAAACATACCCATTTTTGCTTTCGGAGATAATGTTCTCGACTTCCAAACATTCTTCAAGGCTCCCAGAATTTTCGCTCCCTCCCCCACCCTATGATTCACTTCTGCTTCCATGGTTCCATCCGCTGCCAGATCCACTCCCAGATATCTAAAACACTTTACTTCCTCCAGTTTTTCTCCATTCAAACTTACCTCCCAATTGACTTGACCCTCAACGCTACTGTACCTAATAACCTTGCTCTTATTCACATTTACTCTCAACTTTGTTCTTTCACACACTTTGGCAAATTCAGTCACCAGCCTCTGCAGTTTCTCACATGAATCAGCCACCAGTGCTGTATCATCAGCGAACAACAACTGACTCACTTCCCAAGCTTTCTCATCCACAACAGACTGCATACTTGCCCCTCTTTCCAAAACTCTTGCATTCACCTCCCTAACAGCCCCATCCATAAACAAATTAAACAACCATGGAGACATCACACACCCCTGCCGCAAACCTACATTCACTGAGAACCAATCACTTTCCTCTCTTCCTACACTTACACATGCCTTACATCCTCGATAAAAACTTTTCACTGCTTCTAAAAACTTGCCTCCCACGTCACATATTTTTAATACCTTCCACAGAGCATCTCTATCAACTCTATCATATGCCTTCTCCAGATCCATAAATGCTACATACAAATCCATTTGCTTTTCTAAGTATCTCTCACATACATTCCTCAAAGCAAACACCTGATCCACACATCCTCTACCACTTCTGAAACCACACTGCTCTTCCCCAATCTGATGCTCTGTACATGCCTTCACCCTCTCAATCAATACCCTCCCATATAATTTACCAGGAATACTCAACAGACTTATACCTCTGTAATTTGAGCACTCACTCTTATCCCCTTTCCCTTTGTACAATGGCACTATGCAAACATTCCGCCAATCCTTAGGCACATCACCATGAATCATACATACATTAAGTAACCTTACCAACCAGTCAACAATACAGTCACCTACTTTTTTAATAAATTCCATTGCAGTACCATCCAAACCCTCTGCTTTGCCAGCTTTCATTTTCCGCAAAGCTTTTACTACCTCTTCTCTGTTTACCAAATCATTTTCCCTAACCCTCTCACTTTGCACACCATCTCGACCAAAACACCCTATATCTGCCACTCTATCATCAAACACATTCAACAAACCCTCAAAATACTCACTCCATCTCCTTCTCACATCACCACTACTTGTTATCACCTCCCCATTAGCCCCCTTCACTGAAGTTCCCATGTGCTCCCTTGTCTTACGCACTTTATTTACCTCCTTCCAAAACATCTTTTTATTCTCCCTAAAATTTAATGATACTCTCTCACCCCAACTCTCATTTGCCCTCTTTTTCACCACTTGCACCTTTCTCTTGACCTCCTGCCTCTTTCTTTTATACATCTCCCAGTCATTTGCATTTTTTCCCTACAAAAATATATATACACACGTCCACACACGCACATTTACATACCTATACATTTCAATGTATACATATATATTCATACACAGACATATACATGTATACACATGTACATAATTCACACTTGCTGCCTTTATTCATTCCCATCACCACCCCGCCACACATGAAATGACAACCCCCTCCCCCCGCTTGCGTGCGAGGTAGCGCTAGAAAAAGACAACAGGGGCCACATTCATTCACACTCAGTCTCTAGCTGTCATGTATAATGCAACGAAACCACAGCTCCCTTTCCACATCCGGGCTCCACAAAACTTTCCATGGTTTACCCCACACTCTTCACATGCCCTGGTTCAATCCAATGACAGCACATCCACCCCGTTATACCACATCATTGAAATTCACTCACTTCCTTGCACGCCTTTTACCCTCCTGCCTGTTCTGGCCCCGATTGCTCAAAATCTTTCTCACTCCGTCCTTCCACGTCCAATTTGGTCTCCCACTTCTCCTCATTCCCTTAACCTCTGACATATATATCCTCTCTGTCAATCTTTCCTCACTCATTCTCTCCATGTGTCCAAACCATTTCAACACACCCACTTCTGCTTTCTCAATCACACTTTTTATTTCCACTCATCTCTCTTACCATTACTTACTTGATTAAACCACCTCACACCACATGTTGTCTTCAGACATTTCATTTCCAACACATCCACCATCCTCCACACAACTCTATCTATAGCCCACACCTCGCAACCATATAACATTGTTGGAACCACTATTCCTTAAAACATACCCATTTTTGGTTTTTGTTGTTATTATTATTATTATTATTATTATTATTATTATTATTATTATTATTATTATTCTGTTTTCCATTTTAGAAAGTTAAAAAAATACAAGGAGGGGAGGATTTCTGGCCCCCCGCTCCCTTCCCCTCTAGTTGCTTTCTACGACATGCGAGGAATGCGTGGGAAGTATTCTCTGAAGGCATGTACAGAGCATCAGATTGGGGAAGAGCAGTGTGGTTTCAGAAGTGGTAGAGGATGTGTGGATCAGGTGTTTGCTTTGAAGAATGTATGTGAGAAATACTTAGAAAAGCAAATGGATTTGTATGTAGCATTTATGGATCTGGAGAAGGCATATGATAGAGTTGATAGAGATGCTCTGTGGAAGGTATTAAGAATATATGGTGTGGGAGGCAAGTTGTTAGAAGCAGTGAAAAGTTTTTATCGAGGATGTAAGGCATGTGTACGTGTAGGAAGAGAGGAAAGTGATTGGTTCTCAGTGAATGTAGGTTTGCGGCAGGGGTGTGTGATGTCTCCATGGTTCTTTAATTTGTTTATGGATGGGGTTGTTAGGGAGGTAAATGCATGAGTTTTGGAAAGAGGGGCAAGGATGAAGTCTGTTGGGGATGAGAGAGCTTGGGAAGTGAGTCAGTTGTTGTTCGCTGATGATACAGCGCTGGTGGCTGATTCATGTGAGAAACTGCAGAAGCTGGTGACTGAGTTTGGTAAAGTGTGTGAAAGAAGAAAGTTAAGAGTAAATGTGAATAAAAGCAAGGTTATTAGGTACAGTAGGGTTGAGGGTCAAGTCAATTGGGAGGTGAGTTTGAATGGAGAAAGACTGGAGGAAGTGAAGTGTTTTAGATATCTGGGAGTGGATCTGGCAGCGGATGGAAACATGGAAGCAGAAGTGGATCATAGGGTGGGGGAGGGGGCGAAAATCCTGGGAGCCTTGAAGAATGTGTGGAAGTCGAGAACATTATCTCGGAAAGCAAAAATGGGTATGTTTGAAGGAATAGTGGTTCCAACGATGTTGTATGGTTGCGAGGCGTGGACTATGGATAGAGTTGTGCGCAGGAGGATGGATGTGCTGGAAATGAGATGTTTGAGGACAATGTGTGGTGTGAGGTGGTTTGATCGAGTAAGTAACGTAAGGGTAAGAGAGATGTGTGGAAATAAAAAGAGCGTGGTTGAGAGAGCAGAAGAGGGTGTTTTGAAATGGTTTGGTCACATGGAGAGAATGAGTGAGGAAAGATTGACCAAGAGGATATATGTGTCGGAGGTGGAGGGAACGAGGAGAAGAGGGAGACCAAATTGGAGGTGGAAAGATGGAGTAAAAAAGATTTTGTGTGATCGGGGCCTGAACATGCAGGAGGGTGAAAGGAGGGCAAGGAATAGAGTGAATTGGATTGATGTGGTATACCGGGGTTGACGTGCTGTCAGTGGATTGAATCAAGGCATGTGAAGTGTCTGGGGTAAACCATGGAAAGCTGTGTAGGTATGTATATTTGCGTGTGTCGACGTATGTATATACATGTGTATGGGGGTGGGTTGGGCCATTTCTTTCGTCTGTTTCCTTGTGCTACCTCGCAAACGCGGGAGACAGCGACAAAGCAAAAAAAAAAAAAGAAAAAAAAAATTATTATTATTATTATTATTATTATTATTATTATTATTATTATTATACTTAATCGCTGTTTCCCATGTTGGCGAGGTAGCGCCAGGAAACAGATGAAGAATGGCCCATCCACTCATATACACATATAAAAACATAAATGCCCATACACTCACATATACATACATATACAAATCAAGATATTCATACATATACACAGACATATACATAGATACACATGTACATATTCATGCTTGATCACCTTCCTCCATCCTTGGCGCCACCCCACCCTACAAGGAACAGCATTGCTACCCCCTGCTTCAGCGAGGTAGTGCCAGGAAAACAGACAAAAAAGGCGTCATTCATTCACACTCAGTCTCTTTCTTTCTGTCATGTGTAATGCACAGAAACCACAGCTACCTATCCACATCCAGGCCCCACGGACCTTTGCATGGTTTACCCCAGACGTTTCACATACCCTGGTTCAGTCCATTGACAGCATGTTAACCCCAGTATACCACATCGTTCCAATTCATTCTATTCCTTGCACACCTCTCACCCTCCTGTGTGTTCAGGCCTCGATCGCTCAAAATCTTTTTCACTCCATCCTCTCATCTCCAGTTTGGTCTCCTGCTTCTCTTTCTTCCCTCCACCTCTGACACATATATCCTCTTTGTCAATCTTTCCTCACTCTTTCTCTCCATGTGTCCAAACCATTTCAACACACCCACTTCTGCTCTCTCAATCACACTTTTTATTTCCACTCATCTCTCTTACCATTTCATTACTTACTTGATTAAACCACCTCACACCACATGTTGTCTTCAGACATTTCATTTCCAACACATCCACCCTCCTCCAACCTTATCCATAGCCCATGCCTCACAACCATATAACATTGTAGGAACTACTGTTCTTTCAAACATACCCATTTTTGCTCTCCGAGATAATGTTCTCTCCTTCCACAGATTCTTCATATCTCCCAGAATTTTCGCACCCTCCCTCCACCCTGTGACTCACTTCTGCTTCCATGCTTCCATTCACCACTAAGTTCACTCCCAGATATCTAAAATACTTCACTTCCTCCAATTTTTCTCCATTCAAACTTGCATCCCAGTTAACTTGTCCTTCAACCCTACATTTACTCTCAACTTTCTCCTTTCACACACTTTTCCAAACTTAGTCACTGACCTTTGCAGTTTCTCACACGAATCAGCCACCAGAGCTGTGTCAGTGGTGTGGGACAGCTGACTCATTTCTCCGGCCCTCTCATCCCCAGTAGACTGTATACTTGCCCCTCTCTCCAGAACTCTTGCATTTCCCTCCCTAACCACTCCATCCAGAAACAAATCAAGCAACCACGAGGACATGACGCACCCCTGCTGCGAACTGACATTCACTGAGAACCAATGACTCTCCCCTCTTCCTACTCACACGCATGCCTTACATCCATGGTAAAAACTTTTCACCACTTCCAGCAACTTACCTCCCACACCATATACTCTTAAAACCTTACACAGAGCATCTCTATCAACCCTATCATATACCATCTCTAGATCCATAAATGCTACATACAAATCCATCTGTTTTTCTAAGTATTTCTCACACACACATTCTTCCAAGCAAACACCTGATCCACACATCCTCTACCACTTCTGAAACCACACTGCTCCTCCCCAGTCTGATGCTCTGTACATGCCTTCATGCCTTCACCCTCTCAATTAATACCCTCCCATATAATTTCCCAGGAATACTCAACATACTTATGCCTCTGTAGTTTGAACACTTTCCTTTATCCCCTTTGCCTTTGTACAATGGCACTATATGTGCATTCTGCCAATCCTCAGGCTTTTACTATAATCTATGCATACGTTGAATATCCTTACCAACCAATCAACAGCACAGTCACCCCCTTTCTTAATAAATTCTTCCGCAATACCATCCAAACCCAGCCCCTTGTCGAATTTCATCTTCCACAAAGCCTTCCCTACCTCTTCTTTCTTAACCACACCATTTTCCCTGACCGTCTCACATGTTACATCCATGATGTTTGGAGAGGATATTAGCTTCCACCTTTGTTCTTATTTTCTTAGAAGATGAAGATTAACAAAGAGATCTTTCAAATTCTTTTAACACTTTCCTAAGTTGGTACTTTAGTCTTGATTCAGAGTTGTCACCTTCACTGCAGATGAACCTTGAAGTGCTGCAAGATAACTTTAAAGTTGTGTTTTTTGCCTTACTTCATCTTTTTTTTAAGAAAGCTTTTCCTATAACTTTCTTCCATGTTAGTATGCTCATAAGAACCTATGGGATGATCTAACACTGAAGAGAAATGAATGTTTTGAAGAATAAAAGGTGTTCTTTATGGGGAGTATACAAAGGGCATTTCTTCTGGGTTGTTGTTTCCCTCACCACCTCCCTCTCTTTCGAAAAACCTTTGTCTTAATTGCCAATGACATCTGTTTTTCCAGAATAAAGAAGTTTCATGTTGTTACCAAATTGTTAGCTAGTGAGACGATAATATTGCTGAGTAGGGGTTGCTGATTGATTATTGGATGGATCTGGGCTATACCACTAGGCCACTAGCACCAAATAGATAGTTAGCAAGGAGTACGACATTTATACCTCACTTGAGGGTAGGGGTTAGAAGTTTCTAATCTCAGAGATTCAAGTGATTCTCTCAAAGAATTGCAGGACTGCCCCAGAGAGAAATAGTTTTTCATTCCTTAAAAAAAAAAAGCTTCATTTTTCATTGTTTTAAGGGTGACACTTCTGCCGTTTAGAGGATTGATAGATGACACTGTCAGCTATATCTTGTTCTGATTATGGTACGGCTGCAATCTTCAGCATCAGAATTTACACAGCACAGTGGTCACTTAGCTTCTGATGACAGTAATTTCACTTCTGGCCATGATCATTTTTGGCATGTTTAATTCTGAGGCTCATATGTATTCTAAGTTTGCTTGTAGCTGTGATTGTCAATTTGTTCACTGTTTGTAAGCCAGTTTCAGGCTGCTCTTAAAATGTACTGTTATGCTGTGTATATGTGAAATCTTATATATTTGGTTAATGCTTTACAGTATAGGGAAAATTTCAGGCACCTTTATGCTTTGGCGAACTTCCAGGTTGGTCCCTCATCCTTCCTATTTTATTCTCCCCGCTTTTTTTTTTTTTTTTGTGTGTGTGTGTGTGTGTGTGTGTGTGTGTGTGTGTGTGTGTGTGTGTGTGTACTTTTTTGTTCTATATTGGTTTACGTATGGGAAAGAATTACTAAGATGGAGATGGCAGGTAACAGAAATGACAATCTCAGTTTTATTTTAATGTTTTTGGATTGTAAATTTCTCATCTTATAAGCAAGTGTCATTGACAGTAGTACTGTTTAATTGATAGTTTAAGAATGGCTGTTTTGCTGGCTCTAGATAATAGATACTTATTTATGCTATTTTCTAATGGTTTATTTAAGTACACGTAATTGGAATAAAGTATTCAATGCTGAAATCGGTGTCAAACTGAGCAGGATACACCAATTCAGAATGTTTTGTAAGAAAGGTTGATGTGTTGTTAAACTCAACTGAGTAACACCTGTCCATGGTTACACATTTTTTATTACTGTGGTATCTCAGTGTGAGTTCTGTATAGTAAATGTTTGGGTTAGTTTTATTTTTATGTACTTGAAAACAAACTATAAAGACTTGCTTTTGCTGACCTGTTAGTAATGAAAGTTGGCCATCCAGTAAGTAGAAACCAGACTACCAGAAGAAAGTAAACATCTTTATCATGAGTCACTAGTTACAAGTTACGTAGAAGCAAGCTGCCAAGTGAAATCAAGTTCCACCCCATCCCCTAAGTGGAATCATATCAATCCTTGATAGCTTCATATATCATCTCTCTCATTTGACCTTCCCTACAAATGCAAAACATTTCATTATATAGATTGATTATGGAGATATTGTTGCTTCCTTTCATTTTGCATGCTACCGCAGTTGTGTTAATTTTTGTGTCAGACTCTGCAGTATCTCATAACAAGGAAGTCTGCTAAAGAGAAGCAAATGAAGAATAGTCTCAGAGTTCTGAGACCTGAGTGTTGTAAAGCTAGCAATTGGGCTAGTTATATTTTTATTTAATTAGAATCATATATTCACATATGATTGTTCCAGGACCCCTTTTTCAGGAGCTTCAGCAGATCCAATGCTGTATTACTTATAGTAGCAGGGAAATGATGGACTCCTTTGGAGTGAAAAATTCTTTGACAAGACTGTACTCCCTTTCATCATAAGATGATGAATCATCCTCGCTGAAGGTGACTCATCACGTGTGATGTAAGCTTAGGCAGGCAGTCCAGTATTATGTATTCGTAGGCTAGGGTAGAAAGAATACTTCCCAAGTATTCCATGCATGTTGTAGAAGGTGAAAGCAGGGTGCAGGAAACTTTGACCTTGTATCTTAATTTCTGAAAATTGAAAAAGTAGCTTATTGAGGAGTGCTCATCCTCCTTGAAGGGTCAGGATGGGGTGTTTGAATGTATGTGAATGCAAATTGAGAGAAAGGGAGGGCTAGGTAGTATGTTTGAGGACAGGAACCTGGATGTTGTAATTTTCAATTAAACAGACCTAAAGGGAAAGGGGAAAGAATGTTTTGGGATTGTCGTAGGGGTAAAGTCAGGAGTTTTCATGAGGGCAAGAGATGAGGAAGGGGTAGCATTTCTGCTGAAGAAGTTGTGGGAATGTGTGAAAGAGTTTAAGGAAGTGAGCACCAGACTGATGTTAGTAAAAATGAAAGTGGATTATAAGAGTTGGGTGATTACAAGTGGTTCTACACCTGGAAGTGAGGAGAGTGTGGAAAAGAGTGTATTTTAATGGCTGCTTTCATTTGAGAGATTGAGTATTAGTGATAGATGATTAGAATGCAAAATTGGAGAAAGTACAAGTTGAAGGTATAATTATGGGTATGTAAGGTACCTGCCATTATGAATGGAAACAGTGAACAGCTTGTGGATTCATGTCCTGATAATGGACTAGTGATTGGGAATACCTGGTTTAAACAGAGGAACATATGTAAGTATATGAGGGTTAGTGGGGTAGATGTTAAATGGGAATCATTATTTTTATATGTTTATATAGGACGAGCTGGTGGAATGTCGTATCATTACTTGGTGAAGGCATGAGTAAAGGTTTGATGAGGCTTTCAGAAAAGAGGAAATGATATGGATAGAAAGATGGTGGTGAAAGGTAGTGAGCCAGAGATGTTTGGATGCAGAAATACCAGGATTGTGTGATGAGATACGAAGATTGACTGAGTGAAGAATGACAGTAGGTGAGAGCAACTGAAGCCTGTGATATGCTACCAGACTACCAAAGTGGCGGCATTTTTTAGATTCACAGTTGATTATGATTGCAGATTTTATCCGTATATGTCACTAGCAACCTAACAGCTTTGCTGGAGAAAAATTATTTGGCATTTGCAGCTACACTTGAACTTATGTGTTATGAATAGAAATTGCAGCATCAAAGATTAATCTGTTTTGTAGGATTATCCTTGGTTGTAAATCACCAGAGTTTGCTCCACAACACATGAACCTAATTGAAGCATATTCATTAGTCTCAGGCTCTTAAGAAAGCTGAATTGAATGAAATAGCCACTGATGATTTGAATTCAGATGTGACTTAAGTGAATTGTAAAGACATCAGCAGTGAAGAAATAGTCAATCTTAGTCTATTTTTAAATTTGTGAGGTGAGATGAATAACTTTATAGATATTTTTTTCTAAAGTAATGAATATTGAATTTATGAATTTAGTGATGTTTTGCTTCCCCTAAGGAAAAAATGAGACAATTTTTTTTGTTTACATGAAAAGTCACGCTGTTATGTGAGCATGGCACAGCTTTGATGCAGTGGTTGGGGATGGGTGACTGGAAAGTTTTGAGCAAAACTTGATATTGCACACAAACCCATGCAACTACAGCTTCACTGAGCTCTGATTGAGAAGACTGTTCATAAGCAAAGTGTGAGGATGAATATTTTCCAGTGTTTCTTTCTTGTGCATACTCATATGCCATCTCTAGAAAGCAGCGACATTCCTCAAATGATTACATATTCCCGAATTCACTAGGTGAAGCATATCAAGATTAGCCTTAAGCAAAGGGGTTATCAGAATTTCGTTCATTTTCATATTTTCACTTGGATAATATGTAGCATATGTAGCATTTATGGATCTGGAGAAGGCATATGATAGAGTTGATAGAGATGCTCTGTGGAAGTTATTAAGAATATATAGTGTGGGAGGTAAGTCGTTAGAAGCAGTGAAAAGTTTTTATCGAGGATGTAAGGCATGTGTACGTGTAGGAAGAGAGGAAAGTGATTGGTTCTCAGTGAATGTAGGTTTGCGGCAGGGGTGTGTGATGTCTCCATGGTTGTTTAATTTGTTTATGGATGGGGTTGTTAGGGAGGTGAATGCAAGAGTTCTGGAAAGAGGGGCAGGTATGAAGTCTGTTGTGGATGAGAGAGCTTGGGAAGTGAGTCAGTTGTTGTTCGCTGATGATACAGCGCTGGTGGCTGATTCATGTGAGAAACTGCAGAAGCTGGTGACTGAGTTTGGTAAAGTCTGTGAAAGAAGAAAGTTAAGAGTAAATGTGAATAAGAGCAAGGTTATTAGGTACAGTAGGGTTGAGGGTCAAGTCAATTGGGAGGTAAGTTTGAATGGAGAAAAACTGGAGGAAGTAAAGTGTTTTAGATATCTGGGAGTGGATCTGGCAGCGGATGGAACCATGGAAGCGGAAGTGGATCATAGGGTGGGGGAGGGGGCGAAAATCCTGGGAGCCTTGAAGAATGTTTGGAAGTCGAGAACATTATCTCGGAAAGCAAAAATGGGTATGTTTGAAGGAATAGTGGTTCCAACAATGTTGTATGGTTGCGAGGCGTGGGCTATGGATAGAGTTGTGCGCAGGAGGGTGGATGTGCTGGAAATGAGATGTTTGAGGACATTGTGTGGTGTGAGGTGGTTTGATCGAGTAAGTAATGTAAGGGTAAGAGAGATGTGTGGAAATAAAAAGAGCATGGTTGAGAGAGCAGAAGAGGGTGTTTTGAAATGGTTTGGGCACATAGAGAGAATGAGTGAGGAAAGATTGACCAAGAGGATATATGTGTCGGAGGTGGAGGGAACGAGGAGAAGTGGGAGACCAAATTGGAGGTGGAAAGATGGAGTGAAAAAGATTTTGAGTGATCGGGGCCTGAACATGCAGGAGGGTGAAAGGCGGGCAAGGAATAGAGTGAATTGGATCGGTGTGGTATACCGGGGTTGATGTGCTGTCAGTGGATTGAATCAGGGCATGTGAAGCGTCTGGGGTAAACCATGGAAAGTTTTGTGGGGCCTGGATGTGGAAAGGGAGCTGTGGTTTCGGGCATTATTGCATGACAGCTAGAGACTGAGTGTGAACGAATGGGGCCTTTGTTGTCTTTTCCTAGCGCCACCTCGCACTCATGAGGGGGGAGGGGCATGGTATTCCATGTGTGGCGAGGTGGCGATAGGAATGAATAAAGGCAGACAGTGTGAATTGTGTGCGTGGGTATATATATATATATATATGTGTCTGTGTGTGTATATATATGTGTACATTGAGATGTATAGGTATGTATATTTGTGTGTGTGAACGTGTATGTATATACATGTGTATGGGGGTGGGTTGGGCCATTTCTTTCGTCTGTTTCCTTGCGCTACCTCGCAAACGCGGGAGACAGCGACAAAGCAAAAAATAAATAAATAAATTTCCTATGTTTACCAGCTTCTTCATTAGTTTTACATGTTTTATGGTATACACTCAGTGTTGTGATGCATTCCTTATAACAGCAAAGAAACTTGTGTATGCTGTGCAATTATGAGTGTACTGTATATAGTGATTCCGTTTGTTTTGATGACACTTTGACACTTGAAATGCAGGGTTATTAAGACTTTTCTTTTCTAATACATCTCCGATCAGAACATGAATGTAGTTGACCATCAGGAAGAAGGCGAGGATTCATACTCCTAGTGGGAGGTGAATCGAGCCTTACAAACCCCACACTATAGATCCACATTTTAGTAATGGTGACAAAAGTACTGGCAGAGTTTTGAAAGCCCTATGAGAACATTTTACACCAATGAGAGATTTCTCAGGTGGCCAAGAGCTAAAGCCAACTCTTTGATGTTGAGGACATGAGTGTTTGAGACATGCTATATAGCTTCAAGAGGATGTGTTTGAAATTTATAGCAGTTTTCTTGCCAACAGAGTAAGTTTAAAGGCAGGACATATAAAAGATGACCTGCAGAATAGTCCATTGTGGAATCTGCCTATGTTATTAAGGTTTCTACTGGATAGAGACTGTGATGAATGTGCCCTTCATTCCTGCTAGAAATGATTATTTGTAACTTTTAAAGTTTGTGTGGAGAAACATTATCTGAATCATGATAAGAGACTGGAACTTCAGAAGTAAGGCTTGAGCATAAAAACTGGATAAGAACCTTTCAGATTACTAAAGATCTTGAGTTTTCCTTAAGGACAAAGCTGGGGTTTGGGGTTAGTGCTAGAGAAAAGGAATGCAGTAGTTTGTTAAGTGTACTACGACAGAGACTCATTCCACACCCAATGAAGGGAGTTCCTGAAGTGCACTTTTATAGAATCTAAGGTTTTAATAGCCATACATTAGTTATAGAATAGAGAAACGAAGAAGTAAATGCACATCCCCTTAGATGGTGACTTTTGGGCCAGTTCTTTAGTTCTTGGAAGATCTTTCAAACTAATGTTAGTAACCATAGGAGGATCTGTTTCACTAAGTTATTTTTTTAAAAATGAGTAATACTAGCATTTGTGTACAGAGAAAATAAATGTACTGGCATTTGTGTATGGAGAAAACAATTGCAAACATGTTGCACCTGGAGCAGACCATGCAGATCTCTTGATTCAGGTGGAATTGTGGCAGGATTCAGTTAGGGGGCAAAGATAGAGGGGGAACGAAGGCCTTTCCCTCCAAATTGGTGATTTCAGGTTCGCCAATACCCCCCTTCAAAAAAAGAAATAAAAAAAATATTTATTTATTTATTTTATTTATTTTGCTCTGTCGCTGTCTCCCGCGTTAGTGAGGTAGCGCAAGGAAACAGATGAAAGAATGGCCCAACCCGCCCACATACACATGTATATACATACACGTCCACACATGCAAATATACATACCTATACATCTCAATGTACACATATATATACACACACAGACATATACATATATACACATGTACATAATTCATACTGTCTGCCTTTATTTGTTCCCATCACCACCTCGCCACACATGGAATAACAACCCCCTCCCCCCTCATGTGTGCGAGGTAGCGCTAGGAAAGACAACAAAGGCCCCATTCGTTCACACTCAGTCTCTAGCTTTCATGTAATAATGCACCGAAACCTCAGCTCCCTTTCCACATCCAGGCCCCACACACTTTCCATGGTTTACCCCAGACGCTTCACATGCCCTGGTTCAATCCATTGACAGCACGTCAACCCCGGTATACCACATCGTTCCAATTCACTCTATTCCTTGCACGCCTTTCACCCTCCTGCATGTTCAGGCCCCGATCACTCAAAATCTTTTTCACTCCATCTTTCCACCTCCAATTTGGTCTCCCACTTCTCCTCGTTCCCTCCACCTCTGACACATATATCCTCTTGGTCAATCTTTCCCCACTCATTCTCTCTATGTGACCAAACCATTTCAAAACACCCTCCTCTGCTCTCTCAACCACACTCTTTTTATTTCCACACATCTCTCTCACCCTTACATTACTTACTCGATCAAACCACCTCACACCACGTATTGTCCTCAAACATCTCATTTCCAGGACATCCACCCTCCTGCGCACAACTCTATCCATAGGCCACGCCTCGCAACCATACAACATTGTTGGAACCACTATTCCTTCAAACATAGCCATTTTTGCTTTCCAAGATAATGTTCTCGACTTCCAAACATTCTTCAAGGCTCCCAGAATTTTCGCCCCCTCCCCACCCTATGGTTCACTTCTGCTTCCATGGTTCCATCCGCTGCCAGATCCAGTCCCAGATATCTAAAACACTTTACTTCCTCTAGTTTTTCTCCATTCAAACTTACCTCCCAATTGACTTGACCCTCAACCCTACTGTACCTAATAACCTTGCTCTTATTCACATTTACTCTTAACTTTCTTCTTTCACACACTTTACCAAACTCAGTCACCAGCTTCTGCAGTTTCTCACATGAATCAGCCACCAGCGCTGTATCATCAGCGAACAACAACTGATTCACTTCCCAAGCTCTCTCATCCACAACAGACTGCATACTTGCCCCTCTTTCCAAAACTCTTGCATTCACCTCCCTAACAACCCCATCCATAAACAAATTAAACAACCATGGAGACATCACACACCCCTGCCGCAAACCTACATTCACTGAGAACCAATCACTTTCCTCTCTTCCTACACGTACACATGCCTTACATCCTCGATAAAAACTTTTCACTGCTTCTAACAACTTGCCTCCCACACCATATATTCTTAAAACCTTCCACAGAGCATCTCTATCAACTCTATCATATGCCTTCTCCAGATCCATAAATGCTACATACAAATCCATTTGTTTTTCTAAGTATTTCTCACATACATTCTTCAAAGCAAACACCTGATCCACACATCCTCTACCACTTCTGAAACCACACTGCTCTTCTCCAATCTGATGCTCTGTACACGCCTTCACCCTCTTAATCAATACCCTCCCATATAATTTACCAGGAATACTCAACAAACTTATATGTATTTATTTTATTTATTTTATTATACTTTGTTGCTGTCTCCCACATTAGTGAGGTAGTGCAAGGAAACAGATGAAAGAATGGCCCAACCCACCCACATACACATGTATATACATAGACGCCCACACACCCACATATACATGCCTCTACGTTTCAACGTATACATACATATACATATATACACATGCACATATTCATACATGCTGCCTTCATCCATTCCTGCTGCCACCCCGCCACACATGAAATGATACCCTTCTCCCCCTGTGTGTGCAAGAGGTAGCACTAGGAAAGGACAGCAAGGCCACATTTGTCCACACTCAGACTCTAGCTGTCATGTGTAATGCACTGAAACCACAGCTCCCTTTCCACATCCAGGCCCTACAAAACTCTCCATGGTTTACCCCAGATGCTTCACATGCCTTGGTTCAATCCATTGACACCACGTCGACCCTGGTATACCACATCATTCCAATTCACTCTATTCCTTACATGCTTTTCACCTTCCTGTATGTTTAGGCCCCGATCACTCAAAATCTTTTTCACTCCATCCTTCCACCTCCAATTTGGTCTCCCACTTCTCCTTGTTCCCTCCACATCAGACACATATATCCTCTTTGTTCTTTCCTCACTCATTCTATCCATGTGGCCAAACCATTTCAATACACCCTCTTCTGCTCTCTCAACCATAGTCTTTTTATTTCCACACATCTCTCTTACCCTTTCATTACTTACTCTATCAGTGTTTATTTATTTTATTATTCATTATACTTAGTTGCTGTCTCCCACATTAGCAAGGTAGCACAAGGAAACAGACAAAAGAATGGCCCAACCCATCCACATACACATGCATATACATAAACGCCCACACACGTACATATACATACCTATACATTTCAACGTATACATGCTTACATATACATACTTAGACATACACATATATACACATGTACGTATCCATACTTGCTGCCTTCATCCATTCCTTTCGCCACCCACACATGAAATGGCACTCTCCACCCCCCCCCGCGCACATGTGAGGTAGTGCTACGAAAAGTCAACAAAGGCCACATTCGTTCACACTCAGTCTCTAGCTATCATGTGTAATGCACTGAAACCACATGCAGTTTTTCTGTACATGTGGCACTACATGTTTTGTGGAGACAATCCACTTCATCAGGTGCCAGTACTTAACAAGGTTATTTAAATCCCAACATCACACTAGATTTCCGCTGTCCAACACCAGTCCTTATTGATTGAACACTGTCTCCTTTGTCTGGCCATGAGGATTGGTGTTGGACAGTGGGAATCTAGTGTGATGTTGGGATTTAAATAACTTTGTTAAGTACTGACACCTGATGAGGTGGATTGTCTCCACGAAACACGTCATGCACATGTATAGAAAAATTATGTGTTAAATAAGATTGTATGAACTACTGAAGGGTGATTTCACCTTCATACTGTCATCACTGAAAAGTGTGATCATCATATCTACGTACATATTTACAGAAGTTCTTTAGGGGAAGGAGAAGTTGTTCCAGTGGTTCTTGTCTACAGAGAAGGCATCTGTATTGTGGGTTTGAATTATTTTCATCGATGATTAAAGTCACTCTTACTATGTAGAAGGGTGTGTTAAATTCATATACAGTGAGCCTGTCCTTCTGGATCCTTTGCCTGATTAGCTAAGCTTTATGTGACAGTTTGCTGCCAATCAGTTTTGAAATTTTTTGTATTTTCTCATGATTTGTTCTTGATATTCTTTTCAGAGTTCATTTGTTCCTGTTTTCTTATCTTGCTATTCTTCTTTTTAGTTCTCATATACCTTACAGGTGCCGGTTGACTAAATTTCCACCTATATCTTTGCCACAGGACACCTCAAAATCATTTGCTTTTTGACATCTTTCATTGAACTGCCCTTCCTATTTCTTAACCATTGCTCTGTATTTGAGTGTAGAGGTACCCTTGTTACTACTGTACATTGTAAATCGCACCTAACCTTCCTCCACAATATCTAAGGTCCTGGCAACTAAACTCTGTTTCTCAATTTATGGTACCATAAAGATTATTAAGTTATGTGGAGTTTCTTTGATTATATCCTGTCTTTAAGTCTTATGTCTGCTCTTTTAACTTTGCTATTCACAGTATAATTGAACTTAACCATTACATGATCACATTATCTAATCAGTATATCATGTATGATATTCTCAGTATCCATGCTAGTATGTGTGAAGATCATACATTATCACTTTTCCTAATCATTGTGTCATGTATGATATTCTCAATATTCATTCTAGTATGTGTGAAGATTTAGTAATGATGTATCAGTCCCGCTGCTAGTATTTTCACTGACATACTGGTATAGGAAATTTTCCTGTACACCCTTCAAGAATTTGTTTTATCCATAATTCCATTTCACCTTAGAGTCCAAATTTCTCCAGTCTGTCTCCTTGTAACTGAAATCCCCATCATATATACTTTACTGTCTCTGGGAAGGGCTTGTTTTACTGGTTTTTGTACCAACCTGATTGTTTCCTCATTCTCATCATCGTACATTTATTCTGAATTGTTAAAATGTTTAGAGGATTATTAGGGCCCTGTGAAGCTTTGAGAGTTGATTTGATTATGAATGAGGAATGGGAATTCTATTTAGTTTGATGGATCATGTTTTGATATGATATTTTTGAACCTGTGTTACTTCCGGTATACAACTTCATAGTATCTTACTGTATGGCTCAAGTGAGACAAGCATGGAGCTATGTTTACAAAAAATTGCTGTAGTACACTTTCTTAAATTTCCTTTTATGGACAAAGTCTAAGTATAGTTGTTTTGTAGGGTCCTACTCAAGTAACTGTCATCTCATGGTATCTGGCCAAAATAAATGTTCATTTATCATATATCATGCATAACAGGTGTCCTGAATTTCAGTGGCCCAAGTAACTGAGAGAGAGATGGCTCCTAATCAAATAATATAACTCAAATGTAGCAAGAATAAACCATTTACAGTTGAAAGCAGATGAAGTGTTTATGTGCAGTACAGTATGGATTTTTCATGGGGGGTGGAAAGTATTATACAGCAGAACTTACTGCCTAATGCAGTTATAGATGAAACACACTTATGTTTCACCAATATGAGTGGAATGGTGACCATATCGTTCGTACCCATATTATAATGACAATGCAAGAAGACCCTCAACCACATTGGTAAACATGGTTGGTAAACAAAATGTTGCATCATTTTCTGGTGGTCCCACTTGTGTCAGGTCATCAACTAAACCCGCTAAAATTTTATTATAGATTATTTTGGGATACCATTTTCATCACAGTGTAACTTATGCAAGAGAAAAAAGGTAATACAAGTATACTACCATAGCTAAGGTACAGTAATACTTTGACGGAACTTGCTTTCTGCCTAGTGGCATGTGTCACTTTTGCTTCCCCAAAGAACACTGGGCCTTTTGTTTTCCTGAAGCACAGTTATTTGTAATTGATGTTTCGGTAACATTATGCAAAGATAATTGGTAAACCTTACAGAAAGATATAAGCTTTTTTTTGTCAACACTTCCATAACTCTAACACCTACCACATTACTTATATATTACAGTACATATTAAGTCATGTATCAGTCATTACTTGACAGCTAGAGACTGAGCATGAATGAGTGTGTCTTCTTTGTATTTCTGGCACTACCTCACTGAAGCAGGGGATAGCGATGCTATTTTCCTGTGGGGCGGGGTAGCAACAGGAATGGATGAAAGCAAGTATGAATATGTACATGTGTATGTATGTAATGTCTGCACATGTGTATGTATATGTTGATATGTATATGTATGTATATGGGCAATTACATATATATATATATATATATATATATATATATATATTTTTTTTTTTTTTTTTTTTTTTTTTTTTTTTATACTTTGTCGCTGTCTCCCGCGTATTGCGAGGTAGCGCAAGGAAACAGACGAAAGAAATGGCCCAACCCCCCCCCATACACATGTACATACACACGTCCACACACACAAATATACATACCTACACAGCTTTCCATGGTTTACCCCGGACGCTTCACATGCCTTGATTCAATCCACTGACAGCACGTCAACCCCTGTATACCACATCGCTCCAATTCACTCTATTCCTTGCCCTCCTTTCACCCTCCTGCATGTTCAGGCCCCGATCACACAAAATCTTTTTCACTCCATCTTTCCACCTCCAATTTGGTCTCCCTCTTCTCCTCGTTCCCTCCACCTCCGACACATATATCCTCTTGGTCAATCTTTCCTCACTCATTCTCTCCATGTGCCCAAACCATTTTAAAACACTCTCTTCTGCTCTCTCAACCACGCTCTTTTTATTTCCACACATCTCTCTTACCCTTACGTTACTTACTCGATCAAACCACCTCACACCACACATTGTCCTCAAACATCTCATTTCCAGCACATCCATCCTCCTGCGCACAACTCTATCCATAGCCCACGCCTCGCAACCATACAACATTGTTGGAACTACTATTCCTTCAAACATACCCATTTTTGCTTTCCGGGATAATGTTCTCGACTTCCACACATTTTTCAAGGCTCCCAAAATTTTCGCCCCCTCCCCCACCCTATGATCCACTTCCGCTTCCTTGGTTCCATCCGCTGACAGATCCACTCCCAGATATCTAAAACACTTCACTTCCTCCAGTTTTTCACCATTCAAACTCACCTCCCAATTGACTTGACCCTCAGCCCTACTGTACCTAATAACCTTGCTCTTATTCACATTTACTCTTAACTTTCTTCTTCCACACACTTTACCAAACTCCGTCACCAGCTTCTGCAGTTTCTCACATGAATCCGCCACCAGCGCTGTATCATCAGCGAACAACAACTGACTCACTTCCCAAGCTCTCTCATCCCCAACAGACTTCATACTTGCCCCTCTTTCCAAGACTCTTGCATTTACCTCCCTAACAACCCCATCCATAAACAAATTAAACAACCATGGAGACATCACACACCCCTGCCGCAAACCTACATTCACTGAGAACCAATCACTTTCCTCTCTTCCTACACGTACACATGCCTTACATCCTCGATAAAAACTTTTCACTGCTTCAAACAACTTGCCTCCCACACCATATATTCTTAATACCTTCCACAGAGCATCTCTATCAACTCTATCATATGCCTTCTCCAGATCCATAAATGCTACATACAAATCCATTTGCTTTTCTAAGTATTTCTCACATACATTCTTCAAAGCAAACACCTGATCCACACATCCTCTACCACTTCTGAAACCACACTGCTCTTCCCCAATCTGATGCTCTGTACATGCCTTCACCCTCTCAATCAATACACTCCCATATAATTTACCAGGAATACTCAACAAACTTATACCTCTGTAATTTGAGCACTCACTCTTATCCCCTTTGCCTTTGTACAATGGCACTATGCACGCATTCCGCCAATCCTCAGGCACCTCACCATGAGTCATACATACATTAAATAACCTTACCAACCAGTCAACAATACAGTCACCCCCTTTTTTAATAAATTCCACTGCAATACCATCCAAACCTGCTGCCTTGCCGGCTTTCTGTTCCTTCTTTTGGGAAATCAGAAAAAGAAAAAAGAAAGAATATATATCCCTGGGGATAGGGGAGAAAGAATACTTCCCACGTATCCCCTGCTTGTCATAGAAGGCAACTAAAAGGGGAGGGAGCGGGGGGCTGGAAATCCTCCCCTCTCGTTTTTAATTTTCCAAAGAAGGAACAGAGAAGGGGGCCAAGTGAGGATATTCCCTCAAAGGCTCAGTTCTCTGTTCTTAATGCTACCTCACTAATGCAGGAAATGGCAAATGTGTATGAAAAAAATATATTTATACATGTGTGTGTGTATGTGAGTGGATGGGCCATTCTTCATTTGTTTCCTTGTGCTACCTCGCTGACGTGGGAAACAGCGATTATGTATGATAGATGAATAGATAAGTCAGTCAATACACTCACTCAGCCTACAGAGCAGTTCACACCACCTTTATTACTTGCCAAAAAGCAGTGCTTCCCTTAAGGAAGAGTGCTTTCTTCAAAGGGACACTGCTTCCTTCCTGCCTGTTAGCATGATGTTTTCTTGAAATACAGGTCTCTGTTAAAATGTTAGCTAGTGTTTCAGTAACAAAACTTTCAAAGATTGACATCGACTCTGTTTTGTCAGCACTACTGCAGCCACTTCACACTATGCTACTTATATATCGTGATACATATTAACTCACATATTAGTTATCACACACACTTGGATAAGTCAGTGAATTATTGAATGTTAGACTTTGTGTACATTTGTTAATACTGTTCATACTGTATATCTGTGAGTCATTGACCTCACATCATATGCTGTTTTATAAACAAAAGCGCTCATCATTGCTAACTCCACAAATCCTACCCAAAACATATGACAAAACTGCAACATTTTAATATTGAATATATAAGTTTCCATTTGCAGCTTTATGTACTGGTAAACAGAAAATTACCAAATGATTTTTTTATAGTATTTGAAATAAATTGAGGTTTCACCTTGTTTCCTGGAAGGCAAATAGTGAGGTCTTTGTAGGTGATCTTATTGTGATTATTAGATCACTTGGATGTCTCTTTTCATTTTTTTGTGGACTCTTACTGGTCACACATTTCAGCCATTTGGAAATATTTTTTGTGAAAGAGGTATCCCCCAATTTTAGTCCAAAAAGTATGTCTAAAAAATTTGAGTTTCACAGATATTTATGGTAATTGATTTAGAAAATATTCCATAGACACAGAAAATTGTACTATACTTCTTCCTGATTATTATGTACATTGTTTTATTTATTAAGATTTAGAAAGATATACTAATTGTGTATATAAGCACTCTACATAGATAGAAAAAACATTTTCTGTTTAGTTTAAATTTGATTCAGACTGTGTACCATATGATCAGTATTAAGTGACCCCACTTGCAAGAGGTTGCACCATGAATGAAAAGTCACTTTTTTGTGAGGCTGTATCATCAGGGAACAGTCTCATCAAAAAGTTCTCACTCCAAAGGAGTCCATGATTTCCCTGCTACTGAAAGAAGTGTAGGCTTGGAGCTGTAGGAGCTCCTGGGAAAGGGGTCTTGAAGTTACTCCAGTACTCTTTTAAGGAAGGTGTGCTGGGGCAATTATGAATGAAAAAATAAATAGAAATATTATGATCTATATCTGCACAGTTGATTCAGTTTAATATGAATATTTTGTTATGAATCAGTTCATGATTTGATAAGAAAGAATGTGATTCACACGGCCCAGACGATCATATGATATTAACAGAGCAATGTAGTTCTTTCCCACAGTTACGCTCCCCATGTATTGTCTAGATAGGCCTTCTACTCCTATATCCAGAAACTTGAGGTTATCTCTTATTAGGAGAGCCACTTCTTCTCTTCCTCCTCTCTCTCTCTCTCTCTCTCTCTCTCTCTCTCTCTCTCTCTCTCTCTCTCTCTCTCTCTCTCTCTCTCTCTCTCTCTCTCTCATTCTCTCTCATTCTCTCTCATTCTCTCTCATTCTCTCTCTCTCTCTCTCTCTCTCTCTCTCTCTCTCTCTCTCTCATAATCATGTACCCTTCAGGACAGGAAAGGTAAGATTTTATCTCTTTAGTAAGCTTTGTTTATACTTCTCCAACAATATGAGGAACATTTACCTTTGTACAGTTCTTGGATTCCAGAACTTTATCATTTACTGCTAATCACTCTACATTTGTATCATTACATGTATGTAATTATCTGCTTTTACCCTTTGATAGTGTACGGAGGAGGAGTTTTATGCTTGTAGTGCTCCATTTCTTGAATATTCTATTTCTAGATAACTTTTTAAATTTTTGTATGCTCACTGTATTTACCATGGCTTTTTTATTTTTCTATTTTTTCTGTTCATCCTCCACCCTTAAACTATAAAAGCATTTCTTCACATTTTTCATAAGTTTATTGCTTAATTTCATATGTCCTCTGATTATTCTATCTCTACATCTCTTGAAGAACTGTTCAGTGTTATGTCATCAATCTGTTTTGAAAACTTCTTTCTTCCAAGGTGGGAAATATAAGACCTTTAGTCAAGTTTGGTTCATATTGGCCCCCATATTTTCAGTGAAGATTGCAGTGAGAAAAGTTGATAAATGAGCTAATTTTATTTGTAGCAGCCATCGTAGATGGTAGTGGGGGTCGTGGGTCACAACTTTGAAAAGTAGCCACCCAGTGACAAGCCCTACCAAGTTAGGATATAATGAGTCCAGCAGTTTCAGAGAGCCAGAATTAGGAATAGCTAAGGGGTAGATGACAGATGACCATGAATCAAAGTGCATGCCAACTGATGGCAAAAGCTCACATGATCTGTGGCCAGGTGAGTGAAATAGTGGCTTACATAAGCCTGTATTGCTCACCTGGATTTGAATTTGTTGGATTATTAAGTGACTTTTTTTATCAAGATATATGTGTATAATCACATAATAAATCAACAATACATATCACGAAAACTCTAAATGTTACTACAGTTAAGATTTTAAGCAAATCTTCTATAAAGCAAAGATATTTTGGCTGTTGAAATGAATTTCTGTTTTTAGGAATAGTAGCCATCTAATATTGTGACTGTGGATTCCAGAAATATTTTTTGAAAAGGTACCACCCTAGAATCATTTCTTCCAAGGTTGTTTTAGATTGACTTTGTGGTTTCAGAGAAGTTTATTTGAATTTTTAAGATAGGCCTCATTTGCATAATTAGAAAGAAATAGCGAAACTTATGAATGTCACATAAAAACCTGCAATTAATGAAATTTTAGCCAATTTTTATTTAAGTTAGAGAAGGTATAACTATTTGAAAATGTCCTTATTGATAGATGCCATCTTTGGATGCTGCCCAGGATCATTGGACACAATTCTGAAAAGAAACCATCCAAGGACTGTCCCTACCAAGTTTAAAGTTGTATTGTATTATCAGAGAAGATTGAAATGTGAAGATTTAACAAATCATATATTTTTGGTAACAGCAGCCCTTTTGCATGGTTTTTGGGGTCACCAGACAAATTTTGGAAAGGGATGACTCAAGGACTGTTACAACCAAGCATAGTTCTGATTATCCTTCTGGTTTCAGAGATTGAAATATGAAAATTTAATAGGTACACTGTACTTACTAATAGCAGAGCCACCTTAAACGGTTGGTGGGTCACTGATCTCAGTTTTGAAAATGGACCACCCAGAGGATCATTCCAGCCTAATTTGGCTAATCATAGCCATATGATTTAAAAGAAGATTGAAATGTGAAAGAATAAGGGATGGACTATTATAATAGTGGCCATCTTGGGTAGCAGGCATGGTCATTGGACATAATTTTAAAAAGGGACCACAAAGATCAACCTTATCATGTTTAGTTAAAATTTGCCCTGTAGTTTCATAGAAGTTTGAAGTTTGAAAAGTAGGATATATTCTGTGATGATGAGCTTTCTTTTGGCCAGATGAGCTAAATAAAAGGGGGGTCAAATGACGTAAAGAAATGAGCTAAAGACACCCGCTGAGATGAGTACAGAATGGGAAGCAGATTTTTTTTTTTTTCCCCCCAAGCCAGTTTCAGGCTTAGAATGTAAGGCTTGTTCCTTGATAGGTGATGGTGGCAAGTGGTGGGTTTTGAAAGATGATCCTTACCTTAGTTACAGATGGGAGATTATCCACAGGTTGTCTGTAGGATTTGGCCTATTATTTCCTGAGTGTGGGGCTCTCTCTTGTTTCCCTTTTTCACTGGCTAACATGTTAGGAAGAACTGTTTGAGTCAAGGCTGCACCAAAATAATTAAATTTCATTCATTTTTATTATATCATTGTATTTTTTTAACCCTTAAAGGACCAAGCTAATTTTTTTTCTTTTTAAGGGAGGTCTACAGTACTGAGGTTTATCAAAAAATTCAAAAGATGTTTCAGTCTTATCATTTTATAGGAAATATAAAGAAAAGTTGAAGAAAAAGTAAAAATCTGGTAAATCTTTAATTTTTTGATGGAGAGGCATTTGTTTTTGGTTTTTGCATGAGCTCAGCTTATCACGTTTGTTGACTTTTTCTGACCCATGCATCATTCATCTTCATTTCTTCTTCACCACCAGTGGTGGAATACTGATACACAAAGAATTTTCCAAGTACTTGGAGCTCAACATCTGCCAAAGCATTATCACCATGATAGTGCCTCAAAGGATATCACTGAATTGCTGCTAATTGATGTGAGACATACACTAGGGCCATACCTTCTTCCATCATTTTATATGAATAATGGAGAAATTAGGATTCTCTTCCAGTGCTACTTGTAGTTGCTTGTGACATGAGGCATATCTACATACTGATGAAGTGCACTTTTCAATATACAACCCATACAAGTACAGCTAGAGTCCCCCCAGGGTAAGACATAGTGCTATATGGAAAACTTTAATTCTAATACTTTTTCCTGTAATAATGGGACATAAAGCACCTTTAAATATGGATAAAGCTTGTCTTCAAATTGAGAAATGAGGGGGGAAGTGGCAAGCCTTGCAAGTACATCATTGGTCACCATACCATAAAACATATTGGTATGGTAAGGGTCCTTTAGGGGTTAAGATTTAGAATTTCTTAGCTCATGAATAATGAAGTATAGCCCAGGAAATTCTATTAATTTTATTTCTTCTTTGCTATACAGTATACAAAATGATATAAGATATGATATTTGATTAGATTTTAAAGGTTTTCCTGTTGTTAGATGGAGGTGTTTATTGTAGTTAGTACTGATGGATAAGCTTGATGCTGTATGGTCTTTTGGCTGCACTTGGGCTTTGGGAATTTCCAGTAATTGAGCTCTATAAGTTAATGATTTATTTGTTATTTGGATGTTTCATTTGGAGCTGGTATGGATCTCAGGAAATCTGTTAATGTATCAAAAGCTGCAGAAGAAAGTATCCGTTCAAAGCCATGAGGAAAGACCCCAACCATTTTTTCAGTATCTGTAGAGAAAGAGCTGCAAGTGTTGGGTATTTTGATATTGATAGATAATGTCAGAAAAAAATCATTTACAGAAAGAAAGTAATTAGAAATGTTTTTATTATCTTCACAAATGATTAAACCTGAATATGAAGAAGATAAGTACTGTAGTAGCCAAGCAATTCAATTTTTATAAAGATGTGCACATTGGGTATGTACCGGTTAGGGCATTTGATGTAAGATACTTTGCAGTCAAGAAAAGATAATCAAAAGTGTATTGTACATAGTGATGATTATTTAGTGTAGTGTATGTCTTAGAAAGTTAAAAGAAAGTGATGTGTAACTGTGTGTATATTATGTAATATACAGTATTGAATTTTAAATGACTTTGGTGTAAGATAAAAACCTTACTTCCACGTACAGTATCATAGTCCTGTACAACAACTGACCACTTCACAACTCGAGTTGCTTCCACTTTTGGTAAGTAATAAACAAGTAGTTTTCTCTACTGTTTTAATGTGATTGATAGTATGTAAGATACCCTTTTCTCATCTTCAAAATGAGTGCTATGAGTAACAGAGAGCTCTTGCTCTGCACCATTTTGTCTCACAAAATGTGGTGGATCCATGAGAATTTACCCCAACACTGTCAAAAACATAATACACAGCACAAGGAAAACGTTAGACACAAGGCACTTATTGTATGATTCAGTGAAATTTCATTGATATCATGCAAATCCTCAGAAAGCTTGAAGTCTTGGTGGCTCTCACATACAACAACATGGTAAAAAGCAACCTTGTACAAAGCCTTACAGATGTGGCTGGTAGCTTGTATAAAATTCTTTGTAAAGGTTGTGATAGGTTTTATGTTGATCAGACAGAGTTGTTAATACATATTAGCCGACATAGATAGTGTCAGAAGCAGCCAACATAGTAGTGCCTTGTTCTAACATAAAACCTCTTTTGACAATCTTATTAACTTGGGAAACATTTCCAACAATAAGAGTTCACACTTTCCAGTCCTCAAAATTCACACATTTCTGGTTGCTTGAAAAATGTATTAAACCTTTCAATTTCAAAGATTTTAATATAGCATTAAATAAAAGATCAGAAGTATATTTTTGAAGATGTTTCACCATATTGCACAAAGAAGTGCAGGAGTGATGCCTGAGTGTTATGCGAGTTCCCAATCCATATGCTTTATCATTTAGTTCACCAACAGCAAAAAATTGACCACTCGTTATTCTTATATTTTATCCAGTATGATTCAGAATGATTCATTCATGTTTTTCATCGAAACAAGATTATAAAAGTCTGTATTACTAGCTACCTTATAATCATTATGAATCACTCATGACTTTCCCTGATAACAAAACTTTAAAATTTTGTATATTTACTAACTGGACTTGTCAAGGTCAAGTAGGCACTGGCAACACTACCCTCACTTTTGCTCGAAAACCTTCGTCTTTTTCAGCTTGGTCAACTTTCAGTTATGGAAGACTCAGTGTAAATCTAAGGACATCATTTTTAGATAATTCAGAATCATTTTCTGCCTGGTCCTCCAAATCTAGCTGAATCCTGTTCAAATTGGAACGATGTGGTGGTATACTGGGGTCATCGTCCTGTTAATGGACTGAACCAGGGCATGTGAAGTGTCTGGGGTAAACCTTGGAAATGTCTGTGGGGTCTGGATGTGGATGAGGAGCTGGGGTTTCGGTGCATTGCACATGACAGCTAGAGACTGAGTGTGAACAAATGTGGCCTTATTGTCTTTTCCTAGCACTACCTCACTGAAAGAGGGGGGGTATGCTATTTCCTGTGTGGCGGGGTAGCGACAGGAATGGATGAGAGGAAGCAAGTATGAATATGTATGTTTATATATGTATATGTCTGTGTATGTATATGTATATGATGATTTGTATATGCATGTATATGTGCATGTATGGGCATTTATGTATATATATATATATATATATATATATATATATATATATATATTTTTTTTTTTTTCATACTATTCGCCATTTCCCGCGTCAGCGAGGTAGCGTTAAGAACAGAGGACTGAGCCTTTGAGGGAATATCCTCACCTGGCCCCCTTCTCTGTTCCTTCTTTTGGAAAATTAAAAAACGAAAGGGGAGGATTTCCAGCCCCCCGCTCCCTTCCCTTTTAGTCGCCTTCTATGACACGCAGGGATTACGTGAGAAGTATTCTTTCTCCCCTATCCCCAGGGATAATATATATATATATATATATATATATATATATATATATATATATGTGTGTATATGAGTGGATGGGCCATTCTTCATCAGTTTCCTAGTGCTACCTCGCTGATGCGGGAAACAGTGATTATGTATAATAGATGAATGTATATATATATATATATATATATATATATATATATATATATATATATATATATATATATATGTATATATATATATATATATATGTATATAATATATTTTTCTTACATATTTGTCATTTCCCATGTTAGCGAGGTAGGATTAAGAACAGAGAACTGAGCCTCAGAGGGAATATCCTCACATGGCCCCTTCTCTGTTCCTTCTTTTGGAAAAGTAAGAAACGGGAGGGGAAGATTTTCATCCCCTCTTAGTCGCCTTCTATGACATGCAGGGAATATGGGGGAAGTATTTTTCTGTTGTGTACATATTTTTGTGATGTAAATTGCTACATCTGTGCTAGTGCAATAATAAGATTTTGTGTTATATAAATTGCATAATACATTTATTATTGCATAAGGTAATATTTCTGTGAGTGGAATGTTTTCATTTTCTATGAATGGCTGTAAGATGATGTATTATAGCCTTTATGTGTAGCCTATCATATCAGAAATAGAAATGATCTCTGCAACTAAGCATATAGATTTAAATAGAAAATGATTATGAAATGTTTTGTGGAAGAAAAAAGGAAGCGGAATCACCAGTTCATATAGGGGGTTGTTAAAAGGCAAAGCCTCCTGAAAAACAACTGAGATGATCAGAATTGTTTTTACCTTGGTTTTCCTAGTCCATTTTTACCATTATTGTCAGAGTTTAGTATTATGGAAAGGTAGGCGTACAGGCGTATATTTTTTTTTAGTATTTGATAAATATTCAAATATTTAGGCTCTGCCTAAACTTTTGGAACATAATCTTTATGGGGTTAAAGATACTCATGGGAATATAAGACATAAGGCTATCATCCTTAATGTTATATTAAAGGTGTCAAAGTTGCTTGATGCTAGTCAGAGACTGCAGGTGTTTGCCAAGTTTGGGTCTTCTTCACTTGCTCTGTTATCTATATTTTTTTTTATGTATATTGTTGAATATCCTTTTGATAACAGAGTATCCGGATACTTCAAAATGTCTGTGTATTTATCGTTCATATTTCAATGATGATGTGTATTCCACCAACTGACATATGTTCATATCTCACCCACCAGCAAATGGTTTGTGAGTAGATATCGTAACTGTACAGAACACCATGCTGCAGTTTGTGACTCCTTTTCTATTACCATTATTTACTGCAACCTAAGTAAGTTTAGACGGTTAGATATGCCTGGCAGGAAATTTCAAACTTAACTAGCTCACTCTCTAGGCTCCCAACCCCAAACAGACTGCAAATCCTCCCCTCTTTCTAAAATCTCTGCATTTACCTCCCTCACCACACCATCAATAAATAGATGAAATAATCATGGTTACATCACACACCTTCACTACAGACCCTGTCCCCTAAAACAAATCACTTTTTCCTCACTCATTTCTTACACATACCATACCCTCATGAAAGGCCAACACTACTTTTTCTGTGAATTGGGAGTCCACACACATGGTTATTGAATTGATACTTATTGGGTCCATAACCACATAAGTCATTTGAACTCACATTTGATCCAGTTGGTCTTGTATGGGGCCCATGTCCCAGTCTCAATTCCATCATCCTCTTTCTTGCCAGCTAGTACACTACCACTTCACTCTTTTCTTCAGATGAATCAGAATTAGAGATTTTCTTCCTCTTTTTATAATTTCGTCCAAGATTCTCTTGTGTAAGTGCATGAGATTGCTTACGTGGGTGACGGGCTCATTGCACTCATGAGAGATGGGCAGCTGGGGCCTCTGGGGATGCAGCAGGCATCATGAATGTTCCCAGAGTTGTGAGTCCTGAAAAAAAGATGCTTTAATATCCCTGATGCTTGCCAAAGAATATCTGAGGCCTCCAAGCTGTAGTAATGACAGCCCTTGATTGAGTTGCCATCTATGACCAGCCAATGGATTTTTCATTGCGTATGGAAAGTGGCTAAATTGAGGAATATATACTCTTATTAAGCTTTCCTCAATTGTGGATGATAACATCAAGAGGGTTAAAGGTAAACAGGTATTGAAAGGGGTAGAGACATAGGAAGGAAGAGAAAGCCTCATCTTTAATGTCTGAGAAAAAAGGAGGTATCATAATGGTCAGTCTTTGGTCATGGGACTAGTCTCTTCATAAAACCTGCAGGAAGTAGTAGCTAAGAGAATACCATGGGTTCATGCTATAGTGGCAGGGACATGAGAGCAGTGGCCAAAATGATACCTCTTGAACAGTGAGAGGACAGCAACATCTTGGTGTACAGAAGTGGATGGATGAATAGAAGTGATTGCTGGAGAGTCAGTAAGGTGGAAGGCTTCTGATTGCACTCTGATTAAAAGAGAGGTGGTGGAAGAACCACCCTAGGTATGTGAACTGTAGATATGGAATAACTTCTCTTAATCCTGTTGATGCTATGGAAATCCTTATATACTTACATAGCAGGGTGCAGTAGGCATAAGCCTACACACTTTATTTCCCAAAAGTTGACTTCTGTGTGCATTGTAAGCATTAATAGCTGGTTGTAGATGGCAACTCGGACAAGAGCATAGTGATTAGAACAGGTTGATGACCTTAGTCACCCTCTAGTAAGCACAGGGAATGGTTGCATGTCTTTATGAAGACATGCATATAGATTCATATGAAACATGCATATGAGATTCATTGCATTGGGAGTACACCTGTGGTGCTCGGTGTAGTCGTCTGCCCTGTCTGGCTGCCTCCCGAGGCTGGGGCAAACCCTGCCTCCACCACCTTCATAAGCATTCTTGTGTCTTCAAAATATTGGCAAGGAGAGGTTGTGGATGAGTTTCATGAGTGAGAAAGAATATCTGTCATTTTGATATATCTAAAGAGGAGAATGAAGTGGAAATGTACAACATTGGGGAGAGTGGGAAGGACACAGTTATAAGAATGGGATTTGGGCCCTGCACAGGACCCCTCAGAATCACAGGTTAGTTCTCATGAGCTTGTGGAATTAGAAGGCAGTGTTAAGATTTTAGGCTCACTGTGCATCCCTTCAGTAACAGTGACTGCAGGATCTTAATTCATAAGAAAAAATAATGGTTTAGATATTTTTGTACACCTTTTACTAAATAAGTAAACAAGTATTTTGCTTTCATTTTTTGTGCACCAGAGATTGGCAAAAAAAAGAAAGAGTAGTGTATGGAAATGGTTAAGAGAAATAGATACAGAACCAACACAATAATAGTGGCTTTTGGGAAGCAGATTTGTAATATTTGTTTCGTATGTGTGTTTCCAGGATTGAAAGGAGGATATGGATTAGCCAGACATGTATATGTTGTTGCAGGGTTTCCTTTAGTATTTTGAAACTGAATATTAGGAAACCAATGAAATTTAAAAGAGATATAGGAGAAACTGGGTTATAGCACAGTTGACTTTGACCAGATTTCTGCTTCCCTTTTCTGAGATGTTCTATAGGTCTGAATGAAGAGATGTGTTCAACATGAGTGAGAGAGTTTGTAATAAAGTGAGGTGGGATTGGGGGAAGTGAATTGAGGTATGCATTGTTTAGTGGAATCATTGGAATAAAAGTGAATAAGGTTAGAGGTTAAGGAAAGAAGATCATTAATGGAGAGAAGAAAGTGAAGGTATAGGACAGGGTCGCAGCAGTTGTTAAGGTAAGAGGATGAAGTCACTCCATCAGTGATTATCCCAAAGAGCCATTTATATAGAGGCTATGCTTTAGAGAACAGAGAGAAAAAGAAAAGCTAGAGAGAGAATTTTTAGATTTCAAAGACTTTTGCCAAACTGTCAAATGCATTGAAATTATTAAGTCATGATTAAATAGCTACCAAAATTAATGAGAGAGGAAGGCTAGGTGTCAAATATGGAGGAGAGGTGACCAGTAGACCTTGCACTGCAAATGCTGTTTTGGTGATCTGAAAGAAGGAAATGGAAGTCTAAGTGTTTTAAGAAAATGAGAGTTCAGGAAAGTTTTAAAAACTTCAATGACTACTGAAAAGAGAGTGATATGGCATTAGTTGAAAGGGTTAGAGCAATCTCCCTTTTTAGATATAACAGCACAAAAACTCCCAAGAAAAAGAGAAAGTTTTGGTTTTAAGACAAAGTAGATGATTGGACCTAGTTTGGAGGTTATGCCCTTTTAAGATATGAGGAATCATACCATTATGGAGTGCCCTGTAGTGGTCAGTGTTAGTGTTATAGGGCCTGGTTTCATTGCTATTTGCATCATGCGATTCTGGACATGTTACCTGGATGTAGTCTTACAAATGCTGTCAGAAAAAGATCATTTCATGGATGATGTAATCAGAAATCTGTATACCAAAGGTTTTCTTCATGATTCATGATATTGGAATAGCAATCCAGAGAATATTTGTGATGAAATCCAGTATTGTAAAGATACTTGACCTTAAATGACATATGAATATCTCTTTATGATCAAATGAATGGTTAAGCATGGGCTGTAATGTAATTGTGTAAGGTGCTCTGTGAACAGGGAATAGCATACCTCAAAGAGCATCAATACATTGTGCCTGAAACTCTGTTCTCATCCATCCTTTACTAAGCTTGTTCATTTATTATCAGTTATATTTCTTGGAAGTGTGTGTTACATGCAATATGATTGCATTACTTTTCTTGGTGAGTAGATCATTGTACAGTACAGAATTCTACAGCAAATACTTTAGCTTCATTTATTGTGTGAAGATTCTACATTGTATATCTACCACAATATTTAGAGGAAATTTTTATACACGACTTTTCTTCAACTGTGGGAACAAAGAAATGTTGGTAGAGGGATTAACCTGGATATAGAGTCATGAGATGCTTGGCATCCACAACTTAGATTAAATTGCAGAGTGTGTCAGATAACTGGTACATTCTTTTTTGTTTAACTCTACAGCTCAGTATTCTGTCTGATGTTGACTTGTACTTCATACTGTACTGCATTTATTTTACTGTTAGAAACTTAAATGTTTGATAATGCTGTAGCTAGGCTCATATCTTGTTGAGAATCTATATAAAATCTTTTTCTTTAAGCACTTGATACTAACAGTACTTGACTAGGATCTTGGCTTTACCATTTTTATCTGAGAAATAAAATCTGCAAATACCTTTGTTTAGAAATTACATGAAACTCTAATTTCTCAGAGAAAATGTAATGAACAATGAAATCATGAGTTATAGGACATTTATTGAAATATGTTCATTGCCTAGTACTTCATTTGATTGTTGAAAGTACTGCTGATTTTTGATTGAAGTAAGGCTTTATCTACAATTATGGCAAAAAGTGTTCAATGGGCAGTAATAAGCAGTGTGTTATTAAGGTTAGGGTATTGGATAACTTAGTTTTTGATTAACTGATTTTCCTTTTTTATCATATTCACTTACTCTCATTTATAATTTGTCATTTGAAAATATTTTCTTGATTTTAATTTTTATTTCTTTTATTAGAAAATGAAATATGTAGTCACGCAATCCACTCTTGATAGATTTTTATTTCATACTCTGTTCTTCCTCCTAATTCTCCTGTTGTATATACAGCGGGATTCCCTTCTACTCCAAATTGAAATGCTGAAGAGGGAAATAGCTGCATCTCTCAACGACCGAGATAAGGCAATAAAGGAGTGTAACGATCTTCGGGAACGATTTGGTGCCAAGGAGGACACCAATAAGGAGTGGGAACGTTCCTATAAGGACTATGACAACTACAAGCAGGAAAGGTTATTATCAGTTTTCTGCCCTCTGCAGAAGTTTCTGCCAGTTTACAAAATTCACCTTCATATAGATACTAAGTACCATTGCACAGTATGGCAGTCAGACTACCTCACATTATTTGGGATAAGTAATATTGATAATGTACTGAATCCAGTAGTAACTAAGAGCAGATGATGAACCGAGTATATTTGTAGATGTCTGGAGGTGGAAAAAATTTAAGTAAATATTTGAGATTGTAAAATTTAACAAACTCAGAGGAGAAATAGTGAAATTAGAGGATGTTAAAAGACTATAGATCAATGCAGTTAACTTGATTTAACATAAAAAGAAAGCAGAAAGTAGGTAGCAAAGGGGAATATGAGAAATAAAGATACATTACGTATGTGGAGTGTGTTTGTTGGAAGGAAATATTTAAAGACATAACGTCGTGTAAGTTTTTGAGTATTGGATCGCAATTTTAGAATCAAATTATGGTTTAGCATGGATGTATTGTGTCATCATGGTTTTTCTTAGTTTATGTTGATATCAGAGAACACAACATATGTTATAAGCTGAGGCTTTAAATGAGATTATTGTAAATAGGGAGTTGAAATGTCTGTTATAAGATGATGCAGCTTTACTGTCAGCGGAAGGTTATGTATAATAGTAAATACATAGATTATTCAAATTTTGAAATGAATCATGCTGAAAATCTATAAACTGGTTCAAAATTTTACATATTTAGACCACCAACAATAGCAGTAAAGAAATCATGAATGAAATAGCAATGAGAGTACCAATGGTTTGCTGATTGCTTACTCATTTAAAAAACTGGTGAAAGATAAAAGTGACATTGTATAGCTTTAGAAAGGATGGTTGGAATGACATAGCTGTGGTATATGTTAGAATGATATGGATGTAGAGTAGAGAGTTAACTCTTAATACAAATGATTGAGATTGATGCTTTGAGATGGGGAACTTTAGTACATTAGGAAAGTAAACAGAGCAAGCATTGAAAAAGATGAAGATCAGCTGGTCAAGATTTTGCTGAAGTATTGGATCACATATTATTAGATATAGAATAATCACATAGAAGTATAATTTGGAATACCTGTTTATGAAGCTAGAGTTACATTTTGATAAAGAAATGATAAGCTCATATATTTCAGTTTAGCAGTGAATAGGATATTTCTTTCATGGTTACTTTTTTCCCACCACTACTGCCACTTTCATCACTACAGACACTTCTTTAGCAAGCAGCTGAATGTTTCATCTCCATTCAGCTGTTCATTCTTGACCAGTCACACTCATTCTTTGTTCTTGTAGAACAAGTGTCTAGTCTAATTGCTGTATGTGTGGGATAAAAAGATTTCATTGCCTCAAGAGTTGATTCTTAGGTTATTTTTTTGCCAACTTATAGAAACTAAAATAACACTTATCAGTTATATTTTGAATAGTTAGTCGTTAGATTCTTTCTTCTTCCTCTTAGAATATTATTTCATGTTGTTTTCTCTCTCATTTTGATATCTTCCAACAATCCCTTCCTCCATACTGTTACTGTAACCAGGTTCAACTCTTCTTTCCTCTCTTTTCATACCATACATTGATTATCTCCATTTTTTTCTTTCAATGCATTTTTCCCCCTACGTCTCCATGTACAATCCCTTTTGCCTTAGCTGTCAGTTATTTTCTACCTTCAAATTCTTTTATGTCTCCAGTTGCAGCCAGTGATGCCTTATGCTTAGGAGCTGCTGAGCTGTGGTACCTTGTAATTATTCTGGCTGATGTGCAGTATGCCTGTGCCGAAAACTGAAAATGTTATGTCAACACATGCATTTATTTTATTCAACATTGCTCTCAAAACATGAATATATTTTTAGAAAAAAGAAGAAACACTTCAGTGATTTACATCAACTCTATATAAAGATCCATTCAGCTAAGGACAACCAAATTGGAGTGCGCTCACTTGCAGTGCCAATGTTTCATGACACTGTAATACTGTATTGTGCCTCAGTTTCTCTTTAGCAACAACCAGTAAGGCCAATTCTCCTTAAGTTTGTTTAATTTAGCCATTTGAAAAATACAGACAGGTGTGATGAAATCAGTCGAGAAGGAAGTGTAGCATGGAAAAGTGGGTAAATGAGAATTGGGATGAGAGAGTATTGGCAGACTTCTTAGAGGAAAAGAAAATGTTTTGTAAGGAAGTGAATGATGAATGAAGAAAAAAGAACAGATGGGAGCATCTGTGAAGATAGCAAATGGGGAGGCAGTAAGAGGCAAAGTAAAAGTCAAGAGGAGATAGAGTGAGTATTTTGAAGGTTCGTTGAATGTGTTAGACGATAGCATGGATGATGTGGAGTGTTTGGTGTGAAGTGTGCAGAGTTTGAGAGTTATGGTGAATAATTCACTGAAAAGAGAAGAAGAGGTGAAAGCTTTGTGTAAGATGAAGTGTGGCTGGAGAGAATGGCTTTGCATTGATTTTTTTTTCAAAAGTGTCAGTCTGGATTTTCAGTTTATGTATGGGTCAGGGCGAGTTGTCTGGGGACTAGTGAAAGGGCTGTATGATGTAATTATAAAAGGGTAGGGATGACAAAATTGAATGTTCTGATTACTAGTTGGTACATCGTATGGAAGGGTGATGGCATGCACAGTGCATCAGACAGGGAGGAATTATGTGGCTTTAGTAGTAGTAGAGGATGTGTAGATCAGCATTTGCTTTGAAGAATTTGGATTCTTATATAGCAATTATGGATCTAGAGAAATCATGTGATAGGGTTGTTTGAGATGCTTTGTGGAAGTTACTATGACTGGCATAGGAGGAGTCATTTCAGTTTGTGTAGTGAAGAGAGAAGAGGATAAAGTCTTGCTTAAAATGAAATGTTTGCCGGCAAGGAAGCTGGAGTGGATGGTACTGAAGTTGAATCCCACCTCACCATGTTTGGTACTCACTTTTGTGCAACAAAACCAGGCTTCTTCTCCCAAACCACTTCACAACTGACTACCAACCTGAAGTAGAAATAAAATGCTTACTCCTGCCTCACACTTCAGCTGCCTCTAGTCACATATCTCCCAACCCTAAACAAATATAACACTGACAAAACACACACACACACACACACACACACACACACACACACACACACACACACACACCTCTCAGAAACAACACTCCCCTCACAAATATAATCACACTTTCCCATCTGCTCTATAAACATTACCCATTCCTATTTGTTTATTTATATATTTATAGTTACTCCAGAGCATCAGATTGGGGAAGAGCAGTGTGGTTTCAGAAGTGGTAGAGGATGTGTGGATCAGGTGTTTGCTTTGAAGAATGTATGTGAGAAATACTTAGAAAAGCAAATGGATTTGTATGTAGCATTTATCGATCTTGTGAAGGCATATGATAGAGTTGATGGAGATGCTCTGTGGAAGGTACTAAGAATATATGGTGTGGGAGGCAAGTTGTTAGAAGCCGTGAAAAGATTTTATCAAGGATGTAAGGCATGTGTACTTGTAGGTAGAGAGGAAAGTGATTGGTTCTCAGTGACTGTAGGTTTGCAGCAGGGGTGTGTGATGTCTCCATGGTTGTTTAATTTGTTTATGGATGGGGTTGTTAGGGAGGTGAATGCAAGAGTTTTGGAAAGAGGGGCAAGTATGCAGTCTGTTGTGGATGAGAGAGCTTGGGAAGTGAGTCAGTTGTTGTTCGCTGATGATACAGCGCTGGTGGCTGATTCATGTGAGAAACTGCAGAAGCTGGTGACTGAAAGAAGAAAGTTAAGAGTAAATGTGAATAAGGGCAAGGTTATTAGGTACAGTAGGGTTGAGGGTCAAGTCAATTGGGAGGTAAGTTTGAATGGAGAAAAACTGGAGGAAGTAAAGTGTTTTAGATATCTGGGAGTGGATCTGGCAGCGGATGGAACCATGGAAGCAGAAGTGAATCATAGGGTGGGGGAGGGGGCGAAAATTTTGGGAGCCTTGAAGAATGTGTGGAAGTCGAGAACATTATCTCGGAAAGCAAAAATGGGTATGTTTGAAGGAATAGTGGTTCCAACAATGTTGTATGGTTGCGAGGCGTGGGCTATGGATAGAGTTGTGCGCAGGAGGGTAGATATGCTGGAAATGAGATGTTTGAGGACAATATGTGATGTGAGGTGGTTTGATCGAGTAAGTAATGTAAGGGTAAGAGAGATGTGTGGAAATAAAAAGAGCGTGGTTGAGAGAGCAGAAGAGGGTGTTTTGAAATGGTTTGGGCACATGGAGAGAATGAGTGAGGAAAGATTGACCAAGAGGATATATGTGTCGGAGGTGGAGGGAACAAGGAGAAGTGGAGGTGGAAAGATGGAGTGAAAAAGATTTTGAGTGATCGGGGCCTGAACATGCAGGAGGAAGAAAGGTGTGCAAGGAATAGAGTGAATTGGATCGTTGTGGTATACCGGGGTCGACGTGTTGTCAATGGATTGAATCAGGGCATGTGAAGCGTCTGGGGTAAACCATGGAAAGTTCTGTGGGGCCTGGATGTGGAAAGGGAGCTGTGGTTTCGGGCATTATTACATGACAGCTAAAGACTGAGTGTGAACGAATGGGGCCTTTGTTGTCTTTTCCTAGCGCTACCTCGCACACGAGGGGGGAGGGGGATGTTAGTCCATGTGTGGCGAGGTGGCGATGGGAATAAATAAAGGCAGACAGTATGAATTATGTACATGTGTATATATGTATATGTCTGTGTGTGTGTATATATATGTGTACATTAAGATGTATAGGTATGTATATTTGCGTGTATGGACGTGTATGTATATACATGTGTATGGGGGTGGGTTGGGCCATTTCTTTTGTCTGTCTCCTTGCGCTACCTCGCAAACGCAGGAGACAGCAACAAAGCAAAATAGTTACTCCAGGATCAATTTCTGTGAAAGAATACTGGTGTTACCGAGGACCTTTTTGATGGCTTCTTGCATGTGAAGGATCTGATAATTCCAGTATCAGGGAAAAGTAGACTCCTATTGAGTGAAAAGTTCTTTGATGACTGAAAAACTAATGATACTGCCTCGCCATAGGTCACTTTTCACAAACTGTGTAACCTCTAGCAGGCAGAGTCCAGTAACACCTCACACATCCCTACTACAAAACAAGCATCATTTCATCATATCCCAAGGCCTTTCATGCCCATGATGCAACTGCTGCAATGAAGACACCAAACTTTTGCCACTCCTTGCACTCCCTGCACTTAGATGGTGACACCACATCACTACATATTGAATAAATAAATGAATAAAATTTTTGTGGATGTAGGCAGCCATTTGGCTGAAAATACTCAGCTGAGGTATACAGATATTTTAGAACTGGAAGGTCATAATAGTTTCTAGATTACTAATCTTACGAGGACTCAAGATTAGGGTGAGCTGAATATTTCCACACTTTGGATAAGCATATCGGTGAGGTACATTTATATAGCCAGGGTGGCAGGGATGTTTACAAAGTAAATGGTATATTATATACATTATGAACTTATTGAACATTCAGTGATGAATAGTAACAGTAGTGAAGTAGTTGACACACTACATAGCCAAACAGAAAACTGAGCTGTTCACTTCCATAGCTATGCTGTTGTTCATGGATTGTTTATGAAGTTCACAGTGATACATATAGGACTGTTCTTATATCTCTCTGTATGAGCTCTGATTGGAGCAAAGTGATTTTGGTGATGAATGCTAGTCTGTGGTGGAGAGGTAATGGGGGAAAGTGTCTCTGAGATCGGGATGTGTCAGCATTTTTTTACCAAACTGCCGAATGGGCTGCTGGTATGGTTGGAGATGGTAGACAGGTTTAGTGAGATGAGTGTCTCTTGGTAGTTGATGTAAGTAGGGTCCTGGATGATAATGCATGCCTTTTCTGTGCTCTTTCTAGCTGATCCTTCTGTGTATCTCTTAGTGAGGAGGACATGGCTGGGGAGGCATGAGATGAAGTTGGGTAGAATGAAGGTAGTATAGATATTCCTGAGCTTAGCTGGTGACACACCCAGTGATTTCAGCCAATGGAGAAGGTACAGATGGTATGGGGAAGATTTGATGATACTGATGATATGACTCTTCCAGTTCAAATGGTTTGTATTGTAACATAAAAGATTTTGAAGTCTAAATACCTGGAGGATGTCTGGGCCTAGTGTAATGTCAAGGGATAGGATGTCTGCACTCAGGGTGATGGTGATATTGTTGGCTGTAGTCAACTCCTGAAGATTGTTGTTGATGTACTGGGCGATGAAATCAGGAGAGTTGTAGTTGATAGTGATGACAAAGGTAGAATCATCTACATACATCCAGTGGTGGTTTGTGTTCTTTAGGGCATCATTGATAAGAGTGATGAAGCAGAGGGTCCCCATGTTTGTTCTCTGTGGTACACCACATGTTAGGGGTAATGTTACTGATGTGGCTTCCCTAAACTGGAAGGTTTGATGTCACTCAGTCAGGAAGTCCACCAGCCATGAGACAAGACACCCTCATAGTCCCAGTTATGATGATGATGTGACCTATGGTCCCATCTGTTTGTCATGACTGTCTTTGTGGGAGCCCCATGAAGATAGAAGAAATTTGTGGGGTTGGAAATAAGTATGTATATGATAAGCGGAATGTTGCTGAACTTCGGCTGCTTGAGATTTTGCCACAAATGAGAATTCATCTTTGGCAAGGCTTTATTGTCACCATTGGATGGAACAGAGTACAGTTTCCCCAAAGAACTTCTTGCTTTAGAAGAGTTCATCTTATCTCTGCTTCTGACTGCATTACAAGCATGGGCTGCAGGAACCTCTGGAAAAGAGGTCCGAGTAATTCCAGGACCCCTTCAGAAAGGGATCCTATGATGACTGTTAATAGATGAATATAATATGCAGAGGGAGATAGTCATGGTACATACGTAGTATGACTGAAAAGAGATGTAGTGAAAAGCTTTGCCTAAGATGAAGTGTGACATAATAAGTTTGTCAAGAAAGATGTTGACATTTATGTGGTCCAAAGTAACGTGGCTTAAAACTGGAAAAATTCATGTAAAGTGTCCCTTAGAAAAATACACAATTGCCCAATATTAAATGCTTGAAATGCAAATTTAGAGTTTTTCAAGTATACATGGTAATGTTATCCCAGGGGATAAAGTAGCAAGAATACAGCCCATGTATCTCCTGTCTGTCATATAAGGTGATCAAGAGGGATGGGAACAGGGAAGTAGAATCCCTCTCCTGTATTTATTTCCAAAAGAAGGAACAGAGGAAGGGGCCAGTGAAGGACTTTTACTCTAAGGCTCTTTCATTTGTTCTTGATGCTTCTTAGTTTGTGTGAAAAGTGGTAAACATATATGTAGTGAAGAAAAAGACATGGTAAAGTGAATGAGTATGGTGGTTCAGAGAGTGATGGCATGCAAAGAACATTTAACTAGGGAGGAAAATTGTGTCCATAGGAGAACTAGAAAGTTTGTGGACCAGTTGAATGCTTTGAAGAATTTATGTGAGAAATACTTAGAGAGAGTTACTTGTGTAAAGCATGTATGGATCTGGAGAAGCACATGATAGGGTGAACATCGCAACTGTATGGAAATATATGTGGTAAAGGAAAAGTTCCTTACTGCAGTAAGTAGATTCTACCAGGAGAGTAAGGCACATGTATGTGTAAGAAGGGAGGAGGGAAAGGCATTCCTAGTTACGGTGGCTTTGTATCATAATTGATGTGTGATGTCACCATGTTTATTTGAACTTTTGCTGATGGTTAGATGAAGGAGGTTAATTCAGGGGTGTGATAGCAAAGGATGGTCTATGTTGTGCTGAAGGAGGGCAAAGGAGGTGAACCATTTGCTGTTTTCAGATAACATGGCTAGGTGTCAGAGTTAGGGAGAGTATGTGAAAGGGGAAAGTTGAGAGTAGATGTTAACAAAAGTGAGGCAATGAAGAGTATTAAGATAGATGGTGAGAGTGTAATTTTGAATGGATTGAAGCTGGAGGAAATGGAGTGCTTCAGGTACCTTGAAATGGATGTGTCATGGAAGGAGAAGTCATTGTCAGTTAGAGCAAAGATGGGTATATTTGAAAGTATTTAGTCCTTGTGTTGTGTGAATATAAGTCTTTGATTGTGAGTGCAACATAAAGAGAGAGGGTGGACTTGGAAATGAAATGCTTGAGGATGGTAAGAAATGAGTTAGAAAAGAGTATGGTAGTAAGTGCAGTCTATTTTACATATATTGTATATGCATTATTTACATATTTATTTATCATTTATAAAGGTAGGTTTTATTTATGTGATTTATTGAAAAATAACCTTATTTTTATCATAATTATAAACAATAATTCAAGAGAAATTATTTCTTTTATTGTAAAAGATTTAACAATTGCACCTCCACATATTTTGCTTTCTTCAACAATGTAACATCTACACATTCTATTATGATTTAGGATCATTATAGAGCTTAATATTTTTCAGCTAGTTTAGTAAGTGTTAGTAAGATCCTATTAACTTCACTGGATAAGAAATGGAATCATTCATCAGCTGGAAGTGTAACCCCATTCAGGACTACTTTCCATCCCTGAGAATCTTATATTTTTCAGGCCCTTTAAATATATATTTAACCCTAGAGTTTCAAAGATATTCCTCCAAAAATGAAGAGAATCACTTCAGAAGTGCATTTCATCTGTTGATCTAATAATGAGTAGAAACTTTGTAGTTGTGTCAGCACATAGTGACAAAATATTTTTGAAGTAAGGTCTAAGTGCCAAGTTTATACATTTTATTGTTTATTTTACTTACACCAAAATATTTTTACTGATTAGTATTGTTTTTTATAGTGTCTTGTTTAATCAGTGTGATTCATTGATCATTTTTTCATAACAAAATATAAAAGTTTTTAAGATTACCAGGTGGATCAGTCTGATGCATTGTTGCCAGGTTCAGGCTGGCACCAGCAACAGTGCTTCCACTTGTGCTAGAAATACTTTGTCTCATCTTTGTCAGCATTTAATGCTGAAGAGTCAGTTTCCCTGGATCATTCACCACTTGACAAATCATTATCATCAAGCAAATTGGAATCATCATCTGCCCAGTCCTGTGAATCTAGCTAAATCTGCTCACTTTCCTTCCTAGATAACTCATGAGAATGCACTCTCTTTGGCATGTCTGGAGAGTGACAGACTGCAGGGAAAAATTCTCAAGCACTGCCAGCTTAGCAGCCACCCTTGCCCAGCAGGTAGCCATGGAATAGAATGCAAAATTCAATGCCTATATTTATATCTAGAGGAGCTGCTTGCCTCTCATAAATTCGTCTGGAGGAGTTAAGGGTTTAAATGAAAGTTCAAATTTAGATTCATAATGGTAGCACAATGCAACATAATGATTAAAGGAGAAATATGTTATGTTGTAATAATAATGTTTCACTCTAAGACTGTGATTTTTGAGTGGGAACTTAGACATTTCCATCACAGTTCATACTAAATGTGACTTTTTCATGCACTAAGGATTGAAAAGTCCTTGATCTTTTAATTGTTTTACTCTGTTTAGGTGCTACAATGAAAATGTTAAGATATGTATCTTTTTGTTAGTGCTTACCATGGTACAAAATGGCCAACTTCAATTTTTTATGAGAGGATGAGTTAACCAGGATGCCTACCCTAGAATTATTCTGAAGAATTTGACTTTGAAATTAGCAAACTGCTGTTTGTCATTGTGGAGGGTGGTGTCATGTACATTTTGTGTGAGTATGTGTTGGAGAACAGTATCAAATGCTATGTTGATGCCCATTATCACATGTGTGGGACAGGGGTTGTAGTTAGGTGAAGCCTTCTAGGATGTGAAGTCATTATGTAGAGTGTTGGAGTAAGTGAAAGTGGGGTAATTTGCTTTGGGAGAGAGTGGGAGCTTGTGTAATGTACACCTGTTATATGTTATGGGTGATTATAGCATGGCTATTTTTTACAGCAATGGTGGGAGAGTGCTGGCGACATCTATGGATAATTCAATTGTGGGTGGGAACCATAGATCGTTATTTGACGATAATAGTAGTGAATCGTGCAGTATTATTTGATGATTATAGCAGCTTAAGGGTTAATGTAAACAGTAGTAATTTAAGGATTGTTTTACTTTTACAAAACTGAATATATGTTGAAAGGACATAGTAAAGATAATAGATTCAGGGAAGGAATATTCATACTGCTTGAATTTCTGCATAATGGGATACTTTTGGCCAGTTGAGGAAATTACGGTATATGGGTGACAAGTATAGAAAATTAGTCTTATTGATGATTCAGCCAGTGCAAGCTTTTCTTCAAATGCCTCCAGTGCTATTGATGTGAAGCTTGTTGATACAGCGCTGGTGGCTGATTCATGTGAGAAACTGCAGAAGCTGGTGGCTGAGTTTGGTAAAGTGTGTGAAAGAAGAAAGTTAAGAGTAAATGTGAATAAGAGCAAGGTAATTAGGTACAGTAGGGTTGAAGGTCAAGTCAATTGGGAGGTAAGTTTGAATGGAGAAAAACTGGTGGAAGTAAAGTGTTTTAGATATCTGGGAGTGGATCTGGCAGCGTATGGAACCATGGAAGTGGAAGTGGATCATAGGGTGGGGGAGGGGGCGAAAATCCTGGGAGCCTTGAAGAATGTGTGGAAGTCGAGAACATTATCTCGGAAAGCAAAAATGGGTATGTTTGAAGGAATAGTGGTTCCAACAATGTTGTATGGTTGCGAGGCGTGGGCTATGGATAGAGTTGTGCGCAGGAGGGTGGATGTGCTGGAAATGAGATGTTTGAGGACAATGTGTGGTGTGAGGTGGTTTGATCGAGTAAGTAACGTAAGGGTAAGAGAGATGTGTGGAAATAAAAAGAGCGTGGTTGAGAGAGCAGAAGAGGGTGTTTTGAAATGGTTTGGCCACATGGAGAGAATGAGTGAGGAAAGATTGACCAAGAGGATATATGTGTCGGAGGCGGAGGGAACGAGGAGAAGTGGGAGACCAAATTGGAGGTGGAAAGATGGAGTGAAAAAGATTTTGTGTGATCGGGGCCTGAACATGCAGGAGGGTGAAAGGAGGGCAAGGAATAGAGTGAATTGGATCGGTGTGGTATACCGGGGTTGACGTGCTGTCAGTGGATTGAATCAGGGCATGTGAAGCATCTGGGGTAAACCATGGAAAGCTGTGTAAGTATTTATATTTGCGTGTGTGGACGTATGTATATACATGTGTATGGGGGTGGATTTGGCCATTTCTTTCGTCTGTTTCCTTGCGCTACCTCGCAAACGCGGGAGACAGCGACAAAGGAAAAAAAAAATATATATATATATATATATATATATATATATATATATATATATATATATATATGTCTGTTGGGGATGAGACAGCTTGGGAAGTGAGTCAGTTGTTGTTCGCTGATGATACAGCGCTGGTGGCTGATTCATGTGAGAAACTGCAGAAGCTGGTGACTGAGTTTGGTAAAGTGTGTGAATGTAGAAAGTTATGAGTAAATGTGAATAAGAGCAAGGTTATTAGGTACAGTAGGGTTGAGGGTCAAGTCAGTTGGGAGGTGAGTTTGAATGGAGAAAAACTGGAGGAAGTGAAGTGTTTTAGATATCTGGGAGTGGATCTGGCAGCGGATGGAACCATGGAAGCGGAAGTGGATCATAGGGTGGGGGAGGGGGCAAAAATTCTGGGAGCCTTGAAGAATGTGTGGAAGTCGAGAACATTATCTCGGAAAGCAAAAATGGGTATGTTTGAAGGAATAGTGGTTCCAACAATGTTGTATGGTTGCGAGGCGTGGGCTATGGATAGAGTTGTGCGCAGGAGGATGGATGTGCTGGAAATGAGATGTTTGAGGACAATGTGTGGTGTGAGGTGGTTTGATCGAGTAAGTAACGTAAGGGTAAGAGAGATGTGTGGAAATAAAAAGAGCGTGGTTGAGAGAGCAGAAGAGGGTGTTTTGAAATGGTTCGGGCACATGGAGAGAATGAGTGAGGAAAGATTGACCAAGAGAATATATGTGTCGGAGGTGGAGGGAATGAGGAGAAGAGGGAGACCAAATTGGAGGTGGAAAGATGGAGTGAAAAAGATTTTGTGTGATCGGGGCCTGAGCATGCAGGAGGGTGAAAGGAGGGCAAGGAATAGGGTGAATTGGAGCGATGTGGTATACCGGGGTTGACGTGCTGACAGTGGATTGAATCAAGGCATGTGAAGCGTCTGGGGTAAACCATGGAAAGCTGTGTAGGTATGTATATTTGCGTGTGTGGATGTATGTATATACATGTGTATGGGGGTGGGTTGGGCCATTTCTTTCGTCTGTTTCCTTGCGCTACCTCGCAAACGCGGGAGACAGCGACAAAGCAAAAAAAAATATATATATATATATATATATATATAACAAGTAGTGGTGATGTGAGAAGGAGATGGAGTGAGTATTTTGAAGGTTTGTTGAATGTGTTTGATGATAGAGTGGCAGATATAGGGTGTTTTGGTCGAGGTGGTGTGCAAAGTGAGAGGGTTAGGGAAAATGATTTGGTAAACAGAGAAGAGGTAGTGAAAGCTTTGCGGAAGATGAAAGCCGGCAAGGCAGCAGGTTTGGATGGTATTGCAGTGGAATTTATTAAGAAAGGGGGTGACTGTATTGTTGACTGGTTGGTAAGGTTATTTAATGTATGTATGACTCATGGTGAGGTGCCTGAGGATTGGCGGAATGCGTGCATAGTGCCATTGTACAAAGGCAAAGGGGATAAGAGTGAGTGCTCAAATTACAGAGGTATAAGTTTGTTGAGTATTCCTGGTAAATTATGTGGGAGGGTATTGATTGAGAGGGTGAAGGCATGTACAGAGCATCAGATTGGGGAAGAGCAGTGTGGTTTCAGAAGTGGTAGAGGATGTGTGGATCAGGTGTTTGCTTTGAAGAATGTATGTGAGAAATACTTAGAAAAGCAAATGGATTTGTATGTAGCATTTATGGATCTGGAGAAGGCATATGATAGAGTTGATAGAGATGCTCTGTGGAAGGTATTAAGAATATATGGTGTGGGAGGAAAGTTGTTAGAAGCAGTGAAAAGTTTTTATCGAGGATGTAAGGCATGTGTACGTGTAGGAAGAGAGGAAAGTGATTGGTTCTCAGTGAATGTAGGTTTGCGGCAGGGGTGTGTGATGTCTCCATGGTTGTTTAATTTGTTTATGGATGGGGTTGTTGGGGAGGTA